>NW_027398050.1:0-14276 GCF_003265705.2 Callorhinus ursinus
GATTTGGATGCCTTTGATTTCTTTTTGTTGTCGGATTGCTGTGGCTAGGACTTCTAAAACTATGTTGAATAACAGTGGTGAGAGTGGACATCCCTGCCGCGTTCATGACCTTAGGGGAAAAGCTCTCATCTTTTCCCCATTGAGAATGATAGTCACTGTAGATTTTTCGTAGATGGCTTTTATGATATTGAGGCATGTACCCTCTATCCCTATACTCTGAAGAGTTTTGATCAAGAAAGGATGCTGTATTTTGTCAAATGCTTTTTGTGCATCTATTGAGAGGATCATATGATTCTTGTTCTTTCTTTTGTTAATATATTGTATCACGTTGATTGATTTGCGGATGTTGAAGCAGCCTTGCAGCCCAGGGATAAATCCCAGTTGGTCGTTGTGAATAACCCTTTTAATGTACTGTTGGATCCTATTGGCTAGGATTTTGGTGAGAATTTTTGCATCCATGTTCATCAAGGATATTGGTCCTTAATTCTCCTTTTTGATGGGGTATTTGTCTGGTTTTGGGATCAAGGTAATGGTGGCTTCATAAAATGAATTTGGAAGTTTTCCTTCCATTTCTATTTTTTGGAACAGTTTCAGGAGAATAGGTATTAATTCTTCTTTAAATGTCTGATAGAATTCCCCTGGGAAGCCATCTAGCCCTGGGCTTTTGTTTCTTGGGAGATTTTTGATCACTCCTTCAATTTCCTTAGTGGTTATACGTCTGTTCAGGTTTTCTATTTCTTCCTGGTTCAGGTTTGGTAGTTGATACATCTCTAGGAATGCACCCATTTCTTCCAGGTTATCTAATTTGCTGGCATAGAGTTGCTCATAATATGTTCTTATAATTGTTTGTATTTCTTTGGTGTTGGTTGTGATCTCTCCTCTTTCATTCATGATTGTTGATTTGGGTCATTTCCCTTTTCTTTTTGATCAGTCTGGCCAGGGGTTTATCAATCTTGTTCATTCTTTCAAAGAAACAGCTCCTAGTTTCGTTGATCTGTTCTACTGTTTTTTGGTTTCTAGTTCATTGATTTCTGGTCTGATCTTTATGATTTCTCTTCTCCTGCTGGGTTTAGGCTTTATTTGCTGTTCTCTCTCCAGCTCCTTTAGGTGTAGGGTTAGGTTTTGTATTTGAGACCTTTCTTGTTTCTTGAGAAAGGCTTGTATTGCTATATACTTTCCTCTCAGGACTGCCTTTGCTCTATCCCAAAGATTTTGGACAGTTGTGTTTTCATTTTCATTGGTTTCCATGAATTTTTTTAATTCTTCTTTCATTTCCTGGTTGACCCATTCATTCTTTAGTAGGATGCTCTTTAGCCTCCATGTGTTTGAGTTCTTTCCGACTTTCCTCTTGTGATTGAGTTCTAGTTTCAAAGCATTGTGGTCTGAAAATATGCAGGGAATGATCCCAATCTTTTGGTACCGGTTGAGACCTGATTTGTGACCTAGGATGTGATCAATTCTGGAGAATGTTCCATGGGCACTAGAGAAGAATGTGTATTCCGTTGCTTTGGGGTGGAATGTTCTGAATATGTCTGTGAAGTCCATTTGGTCCAATGTGTCATTTAAAGACTTTATTTCCTCGTTGATCTTTTGCTTAGATGATCTGTCCATTTCAGTCGGGGGGGGGTTAAAGTCCCCCACTATTATTGTACTTTTTTCAATGTGTTTCTTTGCTTTTGTTATTAATTGCCTTATATAATTATCTGCTCCCATGTTCGAGGCATAGATATTTACAATTGTTAGATATTCTTGTTGGATAGACCCTTTAAGTAGGATATCGTGTCCTTCCTCATCTCTTATTACAGTCTTTGTTTTAAAATCTAGTTTGTCTGATATAAGGATTGCCACCCCAGCTTTCTTTTGGTGTCCATTAGCATTGTAAATGCTTTTCCACCCCCTCACTTTCAATCTAGGGGTGTCTTTGTGTCTAAAATGAGTCTCTTGCAGACAGCATATGGATTGGTCTTGTTTTTTAATCCATTCTCACATCATTAGCTTTTGATGTGGTGATCCACGATTCATTGTTTTCGTATAACACCCAGTACTCCATGCAGTACGTGCCCTCCTTAATATCCATCACCGGGCTAATTTCATTTCAAATGACATACCATGCCAAGTAAATTTTCCGTAGATTTCCCAAAAGAATAATCATGAGCTGTATTCTTCATATGGAAGAAACTACCTTGGCCACTAAGCCCTTCAGATAACTTTTTTTGTAGAGGAAAATACAAAACCTCAGTTTTCACCTTGATTCTGTCAGTCTTTTTACATCACTACCTTCACTCCTCTTCCTGAGAATGTGGACTCTATCACTGTTCCCATTAAGTCTCAGGCTACTGACAGCGATCCTCAGACTAGGAAAGCCTGGGCACTCCCCTGCACCCCTGTGCTTGTGGACATTCCCACAGATGCTTCCCTGACCAAAGGCTCTGCTGTGGCTGTACCAGCCCTTGGGTTCTTTTTTTTTTTTAATATGAGCAATCATCTGATTTATAAAAAGATGCAACAATATTTAAAATGATACAAAATATCAATTTCAAAACATCAAAAAGTGAGTGTATTTAACTACAGTCAGCTCATAACAGAGCAAATGGGTAAGAAGAATAATTCATGCTACAGCATATTGCTAATATGAACTGGCAACAGAAAAAGTTGGTAAAGGAAGGCAGAGGAACTCTATCTTTTAAGAATTAGAACTGAGGGGCTCCATAATCATCTGGCATCCGCTCAATGTTGTACCTATGGTTAGAAATGTACATGATGGGAACTCCAGGGATATTCCAGATTCTTCGTTTAAGGCCCCGGTCAACTGTGGCCACAATGTAACACTTGTGCTGAGTTACTCTCTGTACTAAGCAGTCATCTGCATAGGTTCCTTTGTGTGTGCATGGTAATCGTTCAAATCTTGGATCCTTGGCCATCCTTAGAGCCACTCAATACTTTTGCCCCAGTTTTTCAATTTCAGCCATTACACAGTCAGTTATACAAGGGATACACTTGGCATACAGACAGTCCATCATTGACTGTACTAAGTCAAGTTTCGCTTTAATGGAAAAGTTGATAAAGTTGGTATCAACCAGGATGTGGTAAGGTGGGCCCAGCTGTGTGTTATATTGGAAGAATAAGCAGGAAGGATGTTGGGGGACTTCTCTTTCCTTGAGTGCACTGGGATCTTTCTTTTCTTTCTTTTTAGGTTTTAATCTGTCCTTCTCTTTAAGCCTCTGATCTCGGAGACTAAGCGTTCGCTTCATGGTCGCATACTTTCTGGTTTTCTTTTGCTTCCCCATGTTCACGCCGCGCTCTTGTTTCTTCCGGAATCACCAACCTAGCCCTTGGGTTCTTATTGTGATTGCAAGACATGCCTCAGCAGTGCCCATCAAAGAACTCTAAAAAACCAGGTTTATACTCACAGGTCCTGGAGAGCAGTGTCAGATAGTGCAGAGGGTCAGAGATTCAGAACAAGAGAGAGAAAGCCAGAACTGGGGGCCCTGCCTTTATTGAGGTCCATGGGCAGAGTGGCTAGGGGGTCCTAGGTTCACTCTTTATTGACCAGTTTAAAACATAAGAGTGAAATTCTGGCAGGGAAAGGGAAAGCAGGGTCACTACTGGTTCAGTATTGAGGTTACCCAGATCTTTCTGAAGAGATACTTCGTGGCTGGGGACAGCCTGACTGCTTATCTGGTAATTGTCACACACCTGACAATATGTTTATTCAACATGGTTGTCCTTGAAATGCATGCTTCAGAAATCAAAAGCTTCATGTCAGGGACTTCCTCTACAAACATGGTATTGTGCTTTAAAACTAGTCTCCTTGTTTTATTCTATTATTCACCTAGGTGTCCAGAAAGCTTATCACGGACACTGGCAAACACTGATTAGCAAACATATATTTCCCAGTGGAGTCTGCATGGAAATACAAATTTGAATAAATGGATTGACTTGATATGTTCTTAGTGTCAGAGATGACCAGAAATAGGTGGATGCAAATTTTGGGGAGTAAATACTCAGTAGTGGGATCCCTAGATCATAGAGTAGGTCTATTTTTAATTTTTAGGAATCTCCACTCTGTTTTCTGAGTGGCTGCACCAGTTTGCTTTCCTATCAATAGTACAAAAGCATTCCCCTTTCTCCACATCCTTGCCCACATCTGTTGTTTCCTGTGCTGTAGATTTTAGTCATTCTGACAGGTGTGAGGTGATATCTCATTGTGATTTTGATTTACATTTCCCTGATGATGAGTGTTGTTGAGTGTTTTTCATGTGTCTTTTGGTCATCTGGATGTCTTATATATCATTTGAAAGTATCCTCTTCCATTAAGTAGGTTGTGTTTTTGTTTTGTTGACTGTTTCTTTTGCTGTGCAGGAACTTTTTGTTTTGAGTAGCCATTTGCAACATGGATGGATATAGAGAGTATAATGCTAAGTGAAATAAGTCAGTCAGAGAAAGGCAAATAACATGATTTCACTCACATGTGGGATTTAAGAAACTAAACAAAGAAAAAAGAGGCAAACAAACAAACAAACAAACAAAAAACAGAGGAAAACATATCTTCCATATGGAGAATAAAGTGGTGTTTGCCAGAGGGGAGGTGGACAGGAGGATGGGTGAAATAGGTGAAGGGGTTTAAGGGTGCACTTATCAAGGGGCTCATGAGTGGCTCAGTTGATTTGGCATCTGACTCCTGGTTTCGGCTCAAGTCATGATATCAGGGTTATGAGCTCAAGCCCTGCATCAGGCTCCTCCTAAACACGGAGTCAGCTTCAGATCCTCTCTCCCTCTGCCCCTCCCCACACTGCCCTTCTCTCAAATAAATAAATAAACAAACAAACAATACAACCTTAATAAAAGAAGAGTACACTTATCGTGAGGACCAATGAGTAATCTATAGAATTCCTGAATCACTATATTGTACACCTGAAGCTAATATAACACTGTATGCTAATTATACTGGCATTAAAAAAGTAAAAATATTTAAGAACTGTGAGGGTGCAACATTTCAAGCCACCAACTTTATTACTATCCAAAATATTTCCTTTTCATGGTGTGCATCTATTTACTGAAGCATAGATAATTGGTGTCCACAACTGAGGGGGTTTATTCTTTGAGGTGAAGGATTGCTTAGTGTCTTCTAAGTTTTATCACAGACTTATATTCCTGTTTCTAATTGAAAATTTCCACTGCTACCTGCTAATATGACTCTATCTTGTTCCATGAAATAACTCCCTTTTCCTAGTATTTGTCTCAAATACTAAGGGGTGGCGAATGGACAATATCAGCATTAGCCATTTCATACCTCCTTCCTGCTCAGAAATCTCCTCCACCTGCATGATCAGAGGACGCTTCACAGGAGAGCTGGATGTCCTGCTGATCATGTGGTACAGGATCACCACTTCTTCTGCACAAATGTGCATGTCCTTCAAACTCTCTCAGTTACCCAGAAGGGAGCCCACATATAGTCACTTGTTCATAAAGTCATTGGAAATAAACTTGAATAACAGAATGATCATGACTGCTCTCCTTAAGGTCAGATAAGCCATAAGTAAAAAGGAGCACAAGTTGTAATTGTCTCAGTTCTGTTCACTTGATTATTGTGTCAGTCAGTTCTTACTGTGTAACAGACTGTCCTTGTCAAATGGGATATCATAATACCTTTACAATCAAATGGAATTATATGCTGGGACTTGTTTCTGATCTCTTCTGGGCTTCTCATGGGTCTGGAGTCAGGTGTGAATCTCTACACACTTTTTCTAAGGCTAAACCATAGTGTTGTGTGTGGCTGTAGTGCTCTTCTGTCTCAGCAACTTTATGGGCTCTTATTACTACATTTCCAAATGTAGGCTAATCTTCTATTTATAAAAAATTGGTTTATCATGTGAATTACTTAAATTTCATTCCATTGTTCATACATCCGTATTAACACTTGGCTTTCTTCCCTATTAGAAGTGCTATCTCCCATCCCTCTTAAGTGAGAGTCAGCTACATGTGCTCTAGATCCTACCCATAGACATGTACCATTAGGTTTGTTCCACTGAATTAAATCATTAATGTAAAATTATACACAATAACCTGCCTACACTTTGGTGAATTAAAGGACCTACACAAAAATGAAGAGTACATAGTTCAAGCTTCTATTTGTGTATGATTTATACACAATAAGCCTGTACATAAGTTTTAACTGCTTTGTTAGGTAATTACTAAAAATTTCAGCTTTCTGAGCATCTCATTCCTTATTTCTGAAGGTAATGTGGGATTCTAAACATAACTTCATATGAACATCGTGGACATCACTGTGGTTGTTAGCTTGCTGGATTAACTAATGAATACATTTATCTATGGTCCTAGAAAGAAAAGTAAACATTCAAATCAGCCATGCAGAGGAGATTGTTGAGGATTAACTAGTGGTGATGGAAGAGTGGTGATGGGTGGCAGAGAGTGGTCCCAGTAGGAGTAAGACACAAGTCCAAGAATCTTTGTGAATAAAGGGAATAGAGATATAGGGCATTAGGCAGGAGGGATAAGCAGTCAAGAGAGGGCATTCCTTCTACTCTTTTAAGCCAGGGACAATTTGAGTATGTTCCCATATTGGTGAGAAAGATCCAGACCAGTGGATCATAAGACGTACATTTCACAGTCCTTTTCTTTGTTGGACATTCAAATCAATTTTTTAAAAAAAATTTATATGTGAAAGTGGTATATGAAAAAAGCTTTACATTGCAATTATTTCTTTACTGGCCAGGATGAATATATTTGTGAGTTTCTAAGACATTTGCTTTCTCTATTGTAAATTGTCAGGGTCACTTTTGTGCTTTGTTTGTTGGGTTTGGATTGTTTATATTCCTGTTGTTGATTGCATTTTTCAAACATAAGAATTGGAGTTTTTCCATCAACTTTGCTATTTAACCTTCAGTTCCTTTATGTATGTGTATGTATTTGAGGGTAGTAGGAAAGATAATACATTCTTGCGCTCAAGCCTATCATTTGGTCATATTTTTCTCCCCCTTCTTGCATGTTTAAGTGTAGAAAGTTCTTCTGAATCTTTTGAATAAATAAATCACCATTTACACATATTTCCAACCTATCTTCACATTTCTTTTATTCCTTATTGTATCTTTTGGCATTTTGTGATTAGATCTATTTCTCAAAGTCATGTCACTGGCAGCCCTCATTTGAAAGGTATTCTTTATCATTTGACTAACATTCACCTTTTCTTCCTAAACAAATATGAAGTAATATATCTCTACATGAGATGAAAGCATCACTTTAGATAATGCTGCCTACCCACTTTTTTGTTATATTCTTTTATTTCTAATTTTTGTTTTTTAAACATAATCTGTAGGCCCAATGCGGGGGTCAAACTCACAAGCCCAAAATCAGGAGCTGTACTTCTACTGACTCAGCCAGCCGGGCACCCCTGTTTTCAAGTCTTTAGCACTTTAATCTTGAATAAGTGACCCAGGTTGATGTCATTACATTAATACTATTTTATACCTGTCTAGACACTTAGTTTTAGATTGTCATTGTGTTTCAGACTGTTGTTTGAGATAGCTCCATGCCTAACCTATTCTTACTCCTACGGCTATCCTTTGTTCCATAAGGTCTTAGTTTTATTAATTAATTAATTTATTCATTTATTTATTTATTTATTTAAAGATTTTATTTACTTTTTGACAGAGGAGAGACAGAGAGAAGGAACACAAGCAGGGGGAGTGGGAGAAGGAGAAGCAGGCTTCCTGCTGAGCAGGGAGTCCGATGCGGGGCTCCATCCCAGGACCCTGGGATCATGACCTGAGCTAAAGGAAGACCCTTAGTGACTAAGCCACCCAGGCGCCCCTTAGTTTCTTTTAAAACTTACATTTCTAGGGGTGCCTGGGTGGCTCAGTTGGTTGAGCATGTGACTCCTTATTTCAGCGCAAGTCATGATATGATGTCAGGATAGGTTAAACAAGGCAGAAGAAAGAATTAGTGATCTAGAAGACCAATTGATGGAAAAGAAGGAAAAAGATGAGGCCTGGGAAAAACAGCTTAAAATCCATGAAAACAGAATTAGAGAAATAAGTGATGCCATGAAATGTTCCAATGTCAGAATTATTGGGATCCCTGAGGGATGGGGTGAGAGAGAGGACTAGAAGACATATTTGAACAAACCATAGCTGAGAACTTTCCTAATCTGGGGAATGAAACAAACATTCATGTCCTAGAGGCAGACAGGACCTTTCTCAAGATCAAGGAAAACAGAAAAAGGCCCCACAGCATGTAATAGTAAAACTTGCAATCTTAGAACCAAGGAAATCACCTATTTTTTTAACATTACTTTAAATTTTTTATTGTGATGTTAATCACCGTTGATTACATCATTAGTTTTTGATGTAGTGTTCCATGATTCATTGTTTGTGTATAACACCCAGTGCTCCAAGCAGACCGTGCCGTCTTTAACACCCATCCCCAGGCTAACACATCCCCGAACCCCCTCCCCTCTAGAACCCTGTTTGTTTTTCAGAGTCCCATCGTCTCTCATGGTTCGTGTCCCCCTCTGATTTTCCCCCTTCATTCTTCCCCTCCTGCTCTCTTCTTCTTTTTTTTTCTTAAATATATCGAATTATTTGTTTCAGAGGTATAGGTCTGTGATTCAACATTCTTGCACAATTCACAGCACTCACCATAGCACATACCCTCCTCAATGTCTATCACCCCGCCACCCCATCCCTTCCACCCTTCACCCACTCCAGCAACCCTCAGTTTGTTTCCTCAGATTAAGAATTCCTCATATCAGTGAGGTCATATGATACATGTCTTTCTCTGATTGACTTATTTCACTCAGCATAACACCCTCCAGTTCCATCCACATCATTGCAAACGACAAGATCTCATTCCTTTTGATGGCTGCATATTATTCCATTGTATATATATATATATATATATATATATACCACCTCTTCTTTATCCATTCATCTGTCGATGGACATCTTGGCTCTTTCCACAGTTTGGCTATTGTGGACATTGCTGCTATAAACATTGGGGTGCACGAACCCCTTCGGGTCCCTACATTTGTATTTTTGGGGTAAATACACAGTAGTGCAATTGCTGGTAATGTGGTAGCTCTATTTTCAACTTTTTGAGGAACCTCAATACTGTTTTCCAGAGTGGTTGCAACACTTTGCATTCCCACCAACAGTGCAGGAGGGTTCCCCTTTCTCCACATCCCCGCCAACATCTGTCGTTTCCAGACATGTTAATTTTAGTCATTCTGACTGGTGGGAGGTGATATCTCATTGAGGTTTTGATTTGGATTTCCCTGATGCCGAGCGATGTTGAGCACTTTTTCATGTGCCTGTTGGCCATTTGGATGTCTTCTTTGGAAAAATGTCTGTTCATGTCGTCTGCCCATTTCTTGATCGGATTATTTGTTCTTTGGGTGTTGAGTTTGATAAGTTCTTTATAGATTTTGGATACTAGCCCTTTATCTGATCTGTCATTTGCAAATATTTTCTCCCATTCTGTCGGTTGTCTTTTGGTTTAGTGGACTGTTTCTTTTGCTGTGCAAAAGCTTTTTATCTTGATGAAATCCCAATAGTTCATTTTTGCCCTGGCTTCCCCTGCCTTTGGTGATGTTTCTACGAAGAAACTGCTGTGGCTGAGGTCGAAGAGGTTGCTACCTGTGTTCTCCTTTAGGATTTTGATGGACTTCTGTCTCACGTTTAGGTCTTTCAACCATTTGGATTCTATTTTTGTGTATGGTGTAAGGAAATGGTCCAGTTTCATTCTTCTGCATGTGGCTGGGCAATTTTCCCAACACCATTTGTTGAAGAGACTGTCTTTTTTCCATTGGACATTCTTTCTTGCTTTGTCAAAGATAAGTTGACCATAGAGGTGAGGTTCCATTTCTGGGCTCTGTATTCTGTTCCATTGATCTATGTGTCTGTTTTGTGCCCGTACCATATTGTCTTGATGATGACAGCTTTGTAATAGAACTGGAAGTCTGGAATTGTGATGCCGCTAGCTTTGCTTTTCTTTTTCAACATTCCTCTGGCTATTCGGGGTCTCTTCTGGTTCCATACAAATTTTAGGATTATTTGTTCCATTTCGATGAAAAAAGTTGATGGTATTTTGATCGGGATTGCGTTGAATGTGTAGATTGCTCTAGGTAGCATTGACATCTTCACAATGTTTGTTCTTCCAGTCCATGAGCATGGAACGGTTTTCCATTTCTTTGTGTCTTCCTCAATTTCTTTAATGAGTATTTTATACTTTTGTGAGTACAGATCCTTTGCCTCTTTGTTTAGATTTATTCCTAGGTATCTCATGGTTTTGGGTGCCATTGTAAATGGGATCGACTCCATAATTTCTCTTTCTTCTGTCTTGTTGGTGTATAGGACTGCCACTGATTTCTGTGCATTGATTTTATATACTGCCACTTTACTGAATTCCTGTATGAGTTCTAGCAGTTCTGGGGTGCAGTCTTTTGGGTTTTCCACATACAGTAACATATCATCTGCAAAGAGTGAGAGTTTGACTTCCTCTTTACTGAGTTGGATGCCTTTGATTTCTTTTTGTTGTCTGATTGCTGTGGCTAGGACTTCGAATACTATGTTGAATAGCAGTGCTGAGAGTGGACATCTCTGCCGCATTCCTGACCTTAGGGAGAAAGCTCTCAGTTTTTCCCCATTGAGAATGATATTCTCTGTAGGTTTTTCACAGATGGCCTTTATGATATTGAGGTATGTATCCTCTATCCCTATACTCTGTAGAGTTTGATCAAGAAAGGATGCAGTACTTTGTCAAATGCTTTTTCTGCATCTATTGAGAGGATCATATGATTCTTGTTCTTTCTTTTGTTAATAGATTGTATCACATTGATTGATTTGCAGATGTTGAACCAACTTTGCAGCCCAGGGATAAATCCTACTTGGTTGTGGTGAATAATCCTTTTAATGTATTTTTCGATCCTATTGGCTGTATTTTGGTGAGAATTTTTGCATCCATGTTCATCAAGGATATTGGTCTGTAATTCTTCTTTTTGATGGGGTCTTTGTCTGGTTTGGAGATCAAGGTAATGGTGGCCTCATAAAACGAGTTTGGAAGTTTTCCTTCCATTTCTATTTTTTGGAACAGTTTCAGAAGAATAGGTATTAATTCTTCTGTAAATGTTTGGTAGAATTCCCCTGGGATGCCATCTAGCCCTGGGCTTTTGTTTGTTGGGAGATTTTTGATGACTGCTTCAATTTCCTTAGTGGTTATACGTCTGTTCAGGTTTTCTATTTCTTCCTGGTTCAGTTTTGGTAGTTGATACATCTCTAGGAATGCATCCATTTCTTCCAGGTTATCTAATTTGCTGGCATAAAGTTGCTCATAATATGTTCTTATAATTGTTTGTATTTCTTTGGTGTTGGTTGTGATCTCTCCTCTTTCATTTATGATTTTGTTGATATGGGACATTTCTCTTTTCTTTTTGAAGAGTCTGGACAGGGGTTTATTAATCTTGTTAATTCTTTCAAAGAACCAGCTCTTAGTTTCGTTGATCTGTTGGTTTCCATTTCATTGATTTCTCTTCTGACCTTTATTATTTCTCTTCTCCTGCTGGGGTTAGGCTTTATTTGCTGTTCTTTCTCCAAATCCTTTAGGTGTAGGATTAGGTTGTGTATTTGAGACCTTTCTTGTTTCTTAAGAAAGGCTTGTATTGCTATATACTTTCCTCTCAGGACTGCCTTTGCTGCATCCCAAAGATTTTGAACAGTTGTGTTTTCACTTTCATTTGTTTCCATGAATTTTTTTTTAAATTCTTCTTTCATTTCCTGGTTGACCCATTCATTCTTTAGTAGGATGCTCTTTAGCCTCCATGTATTTGAGTTCCTTCTGACTTTCCTCTTGTGATTGAGTTCTAGTTTCAAAGCACTGTGGTCTGAAAATATGCAGGGAATGATCCCAATCTTTTGGTACCGGTTGAGACCTGATTTGTGACCTAGGATGAGATCTATTCTGGAGAATGTTCCATGGGCACTGGAGAAGAATGTGTATTCCGTTGCTTTGGGATGGAATGTTTTGAATATATCTGTGAAGTCCATTTGGTCCAATGTGTCATTTAAAGTCTTTATTTCCTTGTTGAACTTTTGCTTAGATGATATGTCCATTTCAGTGAGGGGGGTTGTTAAAGTCCCCCACTATTATTGTTTTGTTGTCGGTGTGTTTCTTTGCTTTTGTTATTAATTGCCTTATATAATTGGCTGCTCCCATGTTAGGGGCATAGATATTTACAATTTTTAGATCTTCTTGTTGGATAGACCCTTTAAAGGATAGAGTGTCCTTCCTCATCTCTTATTACAGTCTTTGATTTAAAATCTAATTTGTCTGATATAAGGATTTCCACCCCAGATTTCTTTTGGTGTCCATTAGCATGGTAAATGGTTTTCCACCCCCTCACTTTCAATCTGGGGGTGTCTTTGGGTCTAAAATGAGTGTCTTGCAGACAGCATATCAATGGGTCTTGTTTTTTAATCCAATCTGATAGCCTGTGTCTTTTGATTGGGACATTTAGCCCATTTCCATTCAGGGTAACTATTGACAGATATGAATTTAGTGCCATTGTATTGCCTATAAGGTGACTGTTACTGTATATTGTCTCTGTTCCTTCTGGTCTATGTTCCTTTTAGGCTCTCTTGCAAAGAAATTATTCTTAACAGCTTAATGTAATCCTTTGGATAAGAATGTCCAAATATTTCACAATCAAAGTTAGGAATGACATTGAGACATAGGAAAATGACAAAGGGAAAATCTTTTGGATATCACAGATATCACAAATCTTAAGAAAATGAGTTACATATATTGTATGAGACATTGAAATTGAAAACATAGAAATTACAGGAAATAAAGTAAGGAAGCAAGTTCTACTTCCACAATATACATAAAAGAATCACAACTTCTGATTCTAAGTCATTTGCCCTGCAATCATGGGCACTTCAGGCCTTGGACAATTGGGCCTTTTAGAACTGCCATCCCAGAGAATCTCATCAGGGTTCTCTTTGTGTCTTTGTTCCTTAGGCTATAGATGAAGGGGTTCAGCATGGGTGTGACCACTGTGTACATCACCGAGGCTACTGCACTTGAGTGGGAGCTCTGGGGACCAGCAGAGCTAAGGTACACTCCTAGGCTCGTACAGTAAAATAAGGAGACAATGGAGAGGTGAGATGCACAGGTGGAAAATGCTGTATACTTGCCCTGAGCTGATGAGATCCCACATATGGTGGAGGAAACTCTCTTAGAGTAAGAGTAAAGGACCCCAGCCAGGGGAGCACCAGCCAGCAGCAGATCTGCAAAATACATCACCATGGTATTAAGGAAAGTATCAGAACAGGCAAGTTGTATCATCTGATTGAGTTCACAGAAAAAGTGGGGGATTTTCACCTCTGTACAGAAGGACAGCCGCAACACCGTTAAGGTTTGTAACAACGAATTCAGGATGCTCATGATCCAGGACACCAGAACCAGAAGTCCACAGACCTGGGGGTTCATGATGACCATGTAGTGCAGGGGGTGACAGATGGCCACAAAGCGGTCATAAGCCATCACAGTCAGGAGAAAGATGTCTACTCCTGCAAAGAGTATGAAGAAATACATCTGGCTGAGGAAGCCTGCATAGGTAATGACCTTACTGTGAGTCTGGATGTTCCACAGCATCTTGGGGACTGTGGTGGAGGTGAAACAGATGTCTATGAAGGATAGTTTGGAGAGGAAGAGGTACATGGGGGTGTGGAGGTGAGAGTCAGAGCTGATGGTCAGGATGATGAGAAGGTTTCCAAATACAGTGAGCAGGTACATGGAAAGGAAGAGCCCAAATATGAGGGGCTGCAGTTCTGGTTCCTCTGATAGTCCTAGAAGGTGAAACTTTGAAATTCCTGTATTGTTTCCTGGGTCCATTGTTGGAGGTGACTACCAGCACAGGGGAAAATAACATGATTAATTTTCACACAAATGGGCATTGCTCACATTGTGGAAATGCTAAAATTTACATTTTCCATTTCAAGAAACTAATTTCAATATTTTGTGAATGGATTTGGGCCCCTTGAGGGTATCCCCAGTTCCTCTCTGATTAGGAATTTCCTTCCCAACATCAGATGTTCCCCAACAGGTCAGATATTATAAAGTTTAAATAAGAAATCATTTCATGCATTTAAGGAATATATAGAGTGTCGACCATGTTTCAGAAATTCCTAGTCATAAAGTAGAGGGTGCTGAAAGGCAATAGTCCCTACAATTCAATGATGGTGATAGAAAAGAAGCAGATA
>NW_027398051.1:0-1077 GCF_003265705.2 Callorhinus ursinus
AGAATCCTATGATCCTCTCAATAGATGCAGAAAAAGGATGTGACAAAGTACAGCATCCTTTCTTGATCAAAACTCTTCAGAGTAGAGGGATAGCGGGTACATACCTCAATATCATAAAAGCCATCTACGAAAAACCTACAGCGAATATCATTCTCAATGGGGAAAAGCTGAGCGCTTTTCCCCTAAGGTCAGGAACGCGGCAGGGCTAGCCACGCTCACCGCTGCTATTCAACCTAGGATTAGAAGTCCTAGCCACAGCCATCAGACAACAAAGAGAAATCAAAGGCATCCAAATCGGCAGAGAGGAAGTCAAACTCTCACTCTTTGCAGATGATATGATACTTTATGTGGAAAACCCAAAAGACTCCACCCCCAAACTGCTAGAACTCACACAGGAATTCAGTCAAGTAGCAGGCTCTAAAATCAATGCACAGAAATCAGTGGCATTCCTATACACCAACAACAAGACAGAAGAGAGACAAACCAAGGAGTCGATCCCATTCACAACTGCACCCAAAACCATAAGACACCTAGGAATAAATTTAACCAAAGAGGCAAAGGATCTGTACTCAGAAAACTATAAAATACTCAGGAAAGAAACTGAAGAAGACACAGAGAAATGGAAAAACGTTCCACGCTCATGGATTGGGAGAACCAACATTGTGAAGATGTCCATGCTACCGAGAGCAATCGACACATTCAATGCAATCCCCACCAAAATACCATCCACTCTTTTCAAAGAAAGGGATCAAATAATCCTAAAATTGGCATGGAACCAGAAGAGACCCCGAATAGCCAGAGGAATATTGAAAAAGAAAAGCAAAGCCGGCGGCATCACAATTCCGGACTTCCAGCTCTATTACAAAGCTGTCATCATCAAGACAGTATGGTACTGGCACAAAAACAGACACATAGATCAATGGAACAGAATCGAGAGCCCAGAAATGGACCCTCAACTCTATGGTCAACTCATCTTTGACAAAGCAGGAAAGAATGTCCAATGGAAAAAAGACAGTCTCTTCAACAAATGGTGTTGGGAAAATTGGACAGCCACATGCAGAAGAATGAAACTGGACC
>NW_027398051.1:1177-14273 GCF_003265705.2 Callorhinus ursinus
TTTCCTTACACCACACACAAAAATAGACTCCAAATGGTTGAAAGACCTAAACGTGAGACAGGATTCCATCAAAATCCTAAAGGAGAACACAGGCAGCAACGTCTTCCACCTCAGCCGCAGCAACTTCCTAGAAACATCGCCAAAGGCAAGGGAAGCCAGGGCAAAAATGAACTATTGGGATTTCGTCAAGATAAAAAGCTTTTGCACAGCAAAAGAAACAGTCCACAAAACCAAAAGACAACCGACAGAATGGGAGAAAATATTTGCAAATGACATATCAGATAAAGGGCTAGTATCCAAAATCTATAAAGAACTTATCAAACTCAACACCCAAAGAACAAATAATCCAATCAAGAAATGGGCAGAAGACATGAACAGACATTTTCCAAAGAAGACATCCAAATGGCCAACAGACACATGAAAAAGTGCTCAACATCGCTCGGCATCAGGGAAATCCAAATCAAAACCTCAATGAGATACCACCTCACACCCGTCAGAATGGCTAAAATTAACAAGTCAGGAAACGACAGATGTTGGCGGGGATGTGGAGAAAGGGGAACTCTCCTACACTGTTGGTGGGAATGCAAGCTGGTGCAACCCCTCTGGAAAACAGTATGGAGGTTCCTCAAACAGTTGAAAATAGAGCTACCATACGATCCAGCAATTGCACTACTGGGTATTTACCCCAAAGATACAAATGTAGGGATCCGAAGGGGTACGTGCACCCCAATGTTTATAGCAGCAATGTCCACAATAGCCAAACTGTGGAAAAAGCCAAGATGTCCATCAACAGATGAGTGGATAAAGATGTGGTATATATACACAATGGAATATTATGCAGCCATCAAAAGGAATGAGATCTTGCCATTTACAACGACGTGGATAGAACTGGAGGGTGTTATGCTGAGTGAAATAAGTCAATCAGAGAAAGACATGTATCATATGACCTTGCTGATATGAGGAATTTTTAACCTCAGGAAACAAACTGAGGGTTGCTGGAGTGGTGGGGGGTGGGAGGGATGGGGTGGCTGGGTGACAGACATTGGGGAAGGTATGTGCTATGGTGAGCGCTGTGAATTGTGCAAGACTGTTGAATCACAGATCAGTACTTCTGAAACAAATAATGCAATATATGTTAAGAGGAAAAAGAAGAAGAAGATAGCAGGAGGGGAAGAATGAAGGGGAGTAAGTCGGAGGGGGTGACGAACCATGAGAGACGATGGACTCTGAAAAACAAACTGAGGTTTCTAGAGGGGAGGGGGGTGGGGGAATCGGTTAGCCTGATGATGGGTATTAAAGAGGGCACGTTCTGTGTGGAGCACTGGGTGTTATGCACAAACAATGAATCATGGAACACATCAAAAACTAATGATGTATGGTGATTAACATAACAATAAAAAATTAAAAAAAAAGTTTAAGTCCACCTGATTAAGATGTAATACTGGTCTTTAAAAAGTTTATTCCATAATTAACCCAACTATAAACCAGATTGTGGTTTTGTTCTTTTTAGAGTTTTAATTTTAATTAAATATCTCAAATCACTCATGTCTAACTGAGTGAAATGCTTCTCTCACTGCATTTGTCTTCCAAAGGATTTATTGAAGGAGCTAAATTGATTTCTCCTACCTCTCAGGTTCTGAGCAGAAAGGTTGGGTAACCTGACTGAGGTGTTATAACCTCAGTATTGAACTCTGATGTGTTAATTGAGACATTGTAAATACCACTGTATGTCTGTGTTAGTCAGCTATTTTTAGGACATGTATTTAACTACTTAGTTGAAATTTCTTAAAGTAATCCAGGAATTTTAGGTTTCTAAGAAACCAAGAGTGAGTTTTTATGTTAATGTTTTCTTGTGAAACAACTAATATTTGCTGCTGTAAATCAGCAGGGGGAGCTCAGCAAATGAACCTTAGTTTCTGTTGAGGCCATTACTAAAAATTTTTTTTAAATATATGATTTTTTAATTATTGTTTAAATACATAAAAATAGACATTGGGGAGGGTATGTGCTATGGTGAGCACTGTGAATTGTGTAAAATTGTTTTTATTCATTTAGGAAATTAAGACAAATGCTGAAGATTTTATATGATAAAGATACTGTCATTCCTTAAGCACTTTATTTGTTTGTTTTAAAAGGAATGACAGTATGTTCCATTGAAATAATATTTTGTGGAACTCACCCTTTTTCTTTTCCCACATTTATCCTAAAATAAGGTTTGGTTTTGAGGTTTAATATCAGTGCATTTTTTCCCCTCAGCTATACTGACATTTTTATAGTACTCACATTTGGCAGCTCTGTATCAGAGTTAAAGCAAAAGTTGAGGCTTTGGGTCTTAGTATAGGTAGAAGTATAGTAGATGATGCTCTAATCTGAAAGCCAAAAAGAAATACTGTTTTCAAAAAAAAAAATTAGTTCTATCATAATCAAAGGCTATCTTCTGTGGACTGAGAAATCTGAAAGTCTGCCATTATTGGGGTGTATGCCATGAAGATTTTACCCCATTGATAAGGATGCACTGTTTATAGCCAATAGTTTCTGGTGATGAACAATGAGAGAACTTATGGGATACTATTGTTTGGGGAAGCCAGTGCTTTTAGCAAGTGTTCATTGAAATTATTCCTGGTGTCCCAAGTTAAAATGGGTGAAAACATGCTTTTTGGCTTAACATTTAGATTTTTAGCAGGGACTGGCTGCCCCATTTCATGATGCTGTAGCAGTTTGGGGCTGTTAGTCTGTGGTACATTTTTATACCATTCAGGGTATTAAAGTATTTTTTTCCCCTTGATCGTACCTTAGGTACCTTTTTGGAGGTCTGACTTGCTATCTCAGGCATATTAGTACACATTAACCAGTTGTGTTATTTAGCTTCCAAAATACTGGTGTAAAATATTAAACCAAGTCACTAAATTGATTCCAGATAACAGATAGCTTAACCCCCAAATAGGATGGCTATAACTGAACATAATCATATAGTAATTAACTTTGAATATTGAAAAAAATAAAAATAATTTATTTTAGGAAATACTATCATGTAAAAATAATTATTTTTGAATCTTGGGGTTTCTATTTTTATTCTCTGGAATCAACTTTGACTATTTAAAATTGAAGTAAGAAATCTTAGATGTGGAGTCCAAAGACTTGAAAGATGTTTAATTTCTAAAAAGTCTTTTGTTTGCTTTTTCTTTGAGTTTTCCCTGTTGTAATATAGGGCTCAGAAATACTTACCCTGACTATCTCACAGGCTATGAATATCAAGTGAAAAAAATGAGGCAAAGCTTAATCAGAGCTTTTCATTCCACACCCAGCTTGCTTCTCCCTCAGCCTTACTCATCTGAGTAGATGGTGTCACCATCCACCTAGTTATCCAAACCAGAACTCTACACATTTTTCTGGATTGTTTTATTTCTTTAGCTTCCAGAATCCAATCCCTGAAAAATCCCCTATTGCTTCTGTTGCTAAAACATGTCTTAAGTTTGTCTATTTTTCTACATCTTATTATTATCACTTTATTTTTTAAAGATTTTTATTTATTTATTTATTTGTCAGAGAGAGAGAGCACAAGCTGGGGGGTGGCAGGTAGAACAGGCAGAGGGAGAAGCAGGCTCCCTGCTGAGCAAGGAGCCCGATGCGGGACTCGATCTCAGAACCCTAGGATCATGACCTGAGCCTACGGCACACACTTAACCGACTGAGCCACCCAGTCATCCTTAATATTGTCACTTTAGTCTGTGCTGGCATATTTTCTCTCCTTTTCACTGCAGAAACCTCCTAAAATAGCTTTTCAGCTTCTTCTTTTTTCTCCCCGTTACCCCGTTTCCAAAGAGCAGGCTTTTAGAAACATCAATCAGACCCTCTGTTCCCCCTGTTTAATCTGGCTGTTGCCTCCCTCTCTGACCCCTTTTCAGACTACTCTGCTCTTGCTCATTATGTTCAAGCCATATTGCTCTTCTGCCTCAGAGTGGCCTTTGCCACAGTCCAAGGTAAGCCCCCAGTTGCCCTCAATCATATGAGCCTGACTTATTTTCTTTATGACACATCACTTATCTGATTTTTTGAATTTATTTGCTTGCCCACTAGAAACTGAGCAACATAAGAACAGGAACTTTGTGTTATTCAATGTTATAACCCCAACTACTTGAATAGTACCTACAGTGTAGTAGATGTTGGATAAATATTTGTGGAATGAATGAATTAATAAAACACATTTTGGGTTTATGTAACGAATATTTATAATGCATGCAAAATCTTTTGTAGATTTTATGTACAAAATGAACAGAAGTCATACAATTTTGCTTGGTGTTTAAGGAATGGGAAATAATCTTGTATGGCAGAGCCTTGGCCTGTGTGAGGGGCAGATGAAGAAACAAAACCTGGAGAGTGTCAGAGGCTTGGCCAGTTCTCACAGAGTTAGTAGCCCAGTCAGGGCCAAAGGCCCTCCTCCTGACTCTTGGCCGACTACTTTCTCTCCAAGTGTTAGGCTACCTCTGCAGCATGTGCTACATATTTCACTTGGATAAACTGGCTCAAATAGAACAGAAACTCTCTTGACATTTCTTGATTCTTCTATGCCTTTGAACTGAAGTGGATCATAGGTTTAGGTGTATTTGTTGTTATATTTATACTACTACTTCTTGGTTAGTTATGGTAACTTACTTGATATGAACTCCAGGCAGTCCTGAGATGAGTTAAACTCTGTAAAAATTGCCTTATTTTTTTAGAGTTTAAAGCATCTTGTAAATATTTCCAGTTCTTTTCCATTTTTAGTTAGTTCTTCACTTCAGGGTTCTAGAAAGAGCCAAAGAAGAGAAAGAGCAAGTCCTAAAATGCAGCAAGAAAAATGGTTGTTTTTGAGGATTTTCTAGTTCAATGAACAGCAGGAAGCACCAGCTTTCTCTTCTCACAAAATCTCCAGTCAAATGTTTCATCTCAAAAGACTCCAGCAGTTTATAGAAACATCCTAAAAGTTGTGCCAGCTTATTTGAACCAAAGATAATTCATATATTTGATAGTCCTTCAGTCAGTTGTAAATACCATAGTTGATCCTTCTTGTACAGTCCTTGTAACAAATAGGGTGTTATCACAAGGAACAGTACCAGAAATGAGGCTTAGAGTCAAGCTTAACTTTGTGTCTGATTTGCAAGAGCACTTAGAGTTCTTCTTTGAGAACACATTTAAATGTTATTCTATTTTCATATTTCCAACTCCAAAAAGGAAATACTAATGACTGACATTAGTACTTGCTCCCCTGCCCCCAGGACCAGATCTAATATAATACTATAAACACTTCAAGTGCCCAAAAAGTGTGTCAGTGACTATTTGCTTTATTTTTTTAAGAAGCATTGTCTAAATTGAATATGTAATAAGAGTAGTAGTATTACACATTTTTTGTTTTTTTAATGGGCATTTTATTTTTTTTAATTTTATTATGTTATGCTAATCACCGTACATTACATCATTAGTTTTGGACATTTTTTGTTTTATGACAGGTTTATGACACTTCAGAGTAGGATTTCTAAAAACATTTTTCTTAACTTCTGTCATCCTAAAACATCTTTATTTTGTTTCTAGGGTCTAGCAGACACCTAGCCACAAGTTTAGTTCTCAGAAAGGGTTGACACTGGTTGTATGTCATTTCTCCTTCAAGAAAAGATAAGATTAAATTTAGGGTTACATAATATATGTGAAGAGTATTTCATAAAACAAAGTAAAGTATAAATATAGATGGTGGTAATTTTTGTTGGTTATGAATTGCATTTAATTTCAATCCTGACAGGCAAGAAAGAATGATATGGAGCTTGGGACAGGGGGTGGCTGCTCTCTCTGCCCTCCAGATGCAGTGTGTTCCAGCCAGAGTGGTGGCCCTACCTCCACCCCACCTGGACCCGACTCTTACTCCACTGGGTGTCCTGGTTGGCACTACAGATAGGCACGAAGGACAAGTAGGGCAAAGGCTACCAGGCCATCTCTGAAGGGCTTCCACTTTAGTGGAAGAGGTAAACCCGTGGAGAGGTTAGGGCAGGTCCTGCTGTTTTAGGGAAATGGGCATCCTTTTTCTTTTGTGCTCCTGCCTGGTGTTACAGAGGACCAGAATGGGAACCACCTCAGAGAAAGCATGCAAGGATTATATGAGTAGGAATCCAGGAGACTAGAAGTACTGGGGAGCTTTACTGGAGGGATAGGATGAGTGAAAGAGGGGCTGAGAGGATAGCTTTGGAATTCTCTCCAAGTTAGGGATTGTATTTCTGTGTATGGACCTCTTGACTGATGAGCTAGAAAATTCAGGGAGGGCCCTGAAGAGAAGAAGAATGAAAAGCTACTTCAGATTGGCTTAGGGAAGGCGAGGTAACGGAGGCCTTTGTCTGTCTTCCCAAATAATCTTGGTCAGCTCATCCAAGTAGAGCAGGAGTCAGGAATTTAGAATAGAAACTTCTTTCTGATAATAAAGAACTGAGCATTTGGCTGAAGTTTTCCTTATGCAGTCTCTAAGAGGATGTTAGAGAAGAGGAACCACAAATAATCCCAAATAACAGTTAAGAATTTTGATCTCTAATATCTGTGATTAATTGTGATCCTCCTCCTCCTCCTCTTAGCACCACCTGCACCACTAAACGTTTATTGAGCACTCAGTGTATAGATAATCACTTTTAATGTTCATACCATAACAAGGTAGATAGGATTATTATCCTAATTGAGGATGTTGAGTTTTTTGAATTGACAATAAGCAATTCCCTATATCACAGAGCTAGCACATGGATTCAGAAACAAGTAGTCTGACTCTTAGGCACACGTACCACTTTCTTACTGCCAATTGGGCAAATCAGATGTTCCAAATGAATATGTTTTTCAATATTCCTAGATATAGTAACCCACACTTGAGAAAGCTCTGCTTTGGAAAATAACTTTCTATTTCTATTTTCTACAAGGTAATTTTATCTCACTTTATTACATAAAGCACTCTGGCTCTAAAACATTCATTCTTCAACCTGGCAAGACAGAAGTATGCCAGTTTTGCAAATGAGAACCTGAAGACCACAGGTCATGTAGAACTTCTACCCATGGCCATAAACCTAGGAAGTAGCATGGCCAGGACATAAATGGAGGTCTTGTGATCCCAGCTCAGGTTTGTCCCACTTGACATATGTCCTTCACCATGTCCTGCCATTAGCTGCTGTATGACTGAGCTTATGCATTATGATCATCCAGGAATTTTGATGTTTATACTTTCATAATTAAGGTTTATTACTCATTTTAATACTTTAATAATTTAAAAACTATTTTATTACCTTAATAATAGAAAAAATTATGGCAATAAAAACAGAAATAAACACAACTGGAAATAACATCTATGATGTATGTCTCTCTCTTTATTTACCTAAATCATTCTGTTTAATTATTGAATTATCTATTATCAAATTTTTATCTTTCTATCCCAGGATTTTTTGACCTTAGCACTTTGACACTTGGGGCTGGATAATTCTTTGTCATGGGGTCTGTCCTGTGCATTGTAGAATGTTTAACAACATCCGTGGCCTCTACACACTAGATACCAGTAGCACCTTCCCAACCCCCAATTGTGACAACCAAAAATGTCTCCAGATGCTACCACATGTCCCTGGGAGGGCAAAATCTCACCCAGTCAAGAACCACTGCTATAACTCTGTACTGCTTAACAAAACAAATTAATGTAGGTTTGTTGTTTTTTATGTTGTGGCATCATTACTTTGAAGGTAAATGAAGCTCGTTAGTTTTTTCAGTGGAGTTAGTGGGATTGTGCTCAATTAAGTAAAATGGTTAAGACTCTCTCAACAGTGGGTACTTCTAAGGATGAGGGATGGTGGTGGTGCCTTGGAAACCAGAGGCTTCTTGCCAGTTCCACAGAGAGTTTAGCGTGGAGGAATAGCTTGTTGGAGTTTTAGATAGAATGATTTTATAGAAGCCTTATGCTTCATGGGGAAGGTTTCAAATGCGAAATCCAGAAGACTCCCATTCACCTGCTTATGACCCTTATTTATCTGAAGCATCCACTAGGTTCCATCTGAAATTATTCTTATTGTATCCTAATCTTCACATTATCCTTAACCCTCACAGAACTTAGTTTCTTTTAATAAGTGTTTATTGAAAAAAAGTGTTTATCGATATGCTGCTTTAATGTAGTCTTGTGTTATTTAAATATTTTGGTTCATACTTCACATATAATCTATATACTCTCCTCGATGTTAGAGGGATTTTTTGTTAAACTCCCAATTATAGCCAGTGCAGTGCTGTGATTATCACTGTAAGAAACGTCACTGTGAGGAGGCCAAGGGTCTGCATGCCACTTCTTGGGGTCATCTGCACGCAAACACTTGGGGCACCCTTGGTTAGCTCTTTTTGTTTAGGAATTCTATTTGCTTGCTCTTTTGAGGAGCATGTTCATTTATGTAATTCAGGAAGTAATATCTCTTCTTGTCCCCAATGAAGAAAAAATATCATAATGGGATTTAGGAAGGGAAATAAAAAGATTAAACATCATTTCTCACTTGCTAGGACGTTAGCAACAAGATGGCTCATAATACGGATCCTCAGCTGTGGGATGTGGGCTACACTTCTTTATTTATTCACCACTCCTGTCTGTCCAATTGCCAAGTAAACAACCCAGCCTCTGAATTTCAGGACCACTGGGGCAACTGAAGTTTTAAAACTTCAGACCGATGGCAAAAATAATTTTATTTGAGCATTGTATCTGCTTTGGGTTAAAAAGCATATGAATCTTCATAACTAGTCTCTTTCTCTGAGTATCCTGAATTTTTCATCTTATTGCTATAAAAATAAAGCATGATATAGTTCAGAGAGAGGGACATTTCCAAATTTAGTGGAATATGTTCTATTAATCACTTTTATATTTATTGAAATATTCATATATAAATATGGCTAATGTAGGCTATGATTTATTTGTGCAGCTTATAAAAAGTTTTGCACATTTCTTAGACATAATTTCATCTAATCTTCACAACAACCATGTGAGCTATTTCATGGATGAAAAAACTGATACTTAAAATGGTTAAGTAAATTTCTCATGGTCAAATGAGAAATGGTAAATGAATTGTAAAATGGTAGATCTAGATTTTGGTCTCAGTTTTTCTGTCTCCAAATCCAGTGTTCTTTTCATGGCCTCTTGCCTGGAGCAGTAAAGACAGAATCAGGCATTAGCAACAGATGTACTGATTTAGTTTTATTACTTTTGTTGACAAATACCCATTTCACTTAGTTGTTTATTTAATCATTCATTCAAAAAACAACCTGAGGATTGCCTTGTGAGAGCTTGTGGAAGAACCAAGATGAATAGGACATGGTCCCTTCCATCAAGTCAGTCAAATATTAGGTGTTAAGTCATAGTCGTGAATGGGTAGATTGCCATGCATCACAATATAAGGTTACCTAACCCAGACCAGAGACTCACAGAAGCCTTCTCAGAAGAGGTTCTATCTCAGCCATGTAACACAGGATGGGCAGATTCAGCAGGTAATGAGTCAGACGAAAGCTGTTCTATGTAGAGATGAAAATGTGCACAGAAACTCTGGGGTGAGAAGGAATGTGGCCAGTTGTGGAACCATAACAGATTAGTATGACTGGATTTGGGATTTGAGGGAGAAGTCTCCATCAAGTTCAGCAGGGCCTGATTATGAACTGCTCATTGTGCTGAGGATTTTGGATCCTATGCTATAGGTAGGACTATTGAAAAAGTCGCGAGCAGTATACACAATGATCAGATTTCTATTTTAGAATGCTTTCTGTTGAAACTGCTGAAAAGCAGGGTTTGAAGGGAGCCAAAATGGCAGCCATCAGGTTATGTGAGGATAAGCACCTGGGAAATGGTGGGGTTTGCTCCCAAGGCTAGGAGGCAGAGGAAATTCAGGAGGCCAGAGACTTATTTAGAAGATGAACTAGCATCTCAAAGGAGAGAGACAGTTCATCCACTGTGACTGGAGGAAAGGCAGGCAATTGTGAGATTCCTTCTGGAAGTCTTTTGCTGAGATGTTAAGGGGAAGATAAAGCAAAGAGAGCCTTCTTGTGAAATGGCCACCAAAAAGCAAGAGCCAGTGCGGAGTTTGTTGAGAGTTCACCAGGCTGGGAGGCAGAGGCAGCTCGCCGCTGCCTGCTGGGAAGTGAGGCACTTCGACCGTGTCATCTGAGGGCTATTCACAGCCTATGGCTATTGAAATGCATTTAAAAGACATTAGCAATTTTCAAAAATCTGGGGTGTGCCTGCTTTGGTGACTAAAATGAACACAAAATCTCTTTTGGAATTCTTCCTATAGATTGCTTCTTTAGCAACTGCTACGGTGAAATTGAGGGCTTTGAATCAGATGGAGTCCATTTTAAATCTCCAAGACTCCATTTTCTTATCTATAAAATTATAAGAATTTTTCCAATCTAATTGGTGATGGTTAAAAGTTAATTAAAACAAATCACTTAGCATAATAACTGTCAAATAATAAGCAACAGCCCCTACCACTGCTACTACTACTACTACTACCAACAATAAATGTCAGAGTATGAAGTACATTTTAGCAATTCCTGGGGTGCGTTTTGAAGTTCTATGAGAATTGGAAATCACACAATTTGGTCACTGTTTCTTCTAAATCCAGGTGATCATACAACACATGAAGAGCAAGAAGCCCCTAGATTTTGCAGCAAATGCATGGTTCTCTCAAATGCAAGCTGAGGGGGATATTGTCTGTGAGCTTCCTGTAGTACAACAAGGACAAGCCATTTTTCCATGTGTATTATTAATTTTTAGTAACATATATTGTGTACACAAATTGTTTTATAGTTGCTTAAATTTACTTCTGAACTATTCAGTTACAGAATATTTTTTTTTACTTCTTTTTTATTATTTATTCATTTTTTAAAGATTTTATTTATTTATTAGAGAGAAAGAGCACGCACATGCATGAGCAGGGAGGGGGAGGGGCAGAGGGAGAAGCAGATTCCCCACTGAGCAGAGAGCTGGACTTGGGGCTCGATCTCTCATCTCAGGACCCTGGGATCATGACCTGAGCCAAGGCAGATTCTTAACTGACTGAGCTGCCCAGGTGCCCCTATTTTACCCTATTTAAACAAGAGGGTTGTTTACCCATTGAGAAGTGACTTTTTCTGTTTCACAGCATAGTTCACTGGTGGAGCTGGGATTAAGTGTAATCTCAAAGAGGTTCCTATGGTTCAGCTACAGTTCAGCTATAGTCTCGGGGCTGAGGCTATGAGAAAGATATAATGTCAGGTCTGGCCCTCATATGGCTCTGCCTGGGGCCATTTGGCCACCTCATGCCACCACCTCATTTTGGATGTATTTCCTCATTAACACTTACATCAGTTTAAACTTTAAGCATTTTATGTACAATAACATTGCCACCCTTGCCACTAAAATACTAAGCATGAAATGTTCTCCTATGTCATAAATAGAACAGGCTTTTTTTTTTTTAAGATTTATTTGAGATACCACCTTACACTAGTTAGAATGGCAAAAATGGACAAGGAAAGAAACAACAAATGTTGGAAAGGTGGTGGAGAAAGGGGAACCCTCTTACACTGTTGGTGGGAATGCAAGTTGGTACAGCCACTTTGGAAAACAGTGTGGAGGTTCCTCAAAAAATTAAAAATAGAGCTACTCTATGACCCAGCAATTACACTCCTGGGTATTTACCCCAAAGACACAGATGTAGTGAAAAGAAGGGCCATATGCACCTCAGTGTGCATAGCAGCAATGTCTGCAATAGCCAAACTGTGGAAAGAGCCGAGATGCCCTTCAACAGATGAATAGATAAAGAAGATGTGGTCCATATATACAATGGAATATTACTCAGCCATCAGAAAGGATGAATACCCAACTTTTACATCAACATGGATGGGACTGGAGGAGATTATGCTAAGTGAAATAAGTCAAGCAGAGAAAGTCAATTATCATATGGTTTCACTTATTTGTGGAACATAAGGAATAACATGGAGGACATTAGGAGAAGGAAGGGGAAAATGAAGGGGGGGAATCGGAGGGGGAGATGAACCATGACTCCAAGAAACAATCTGAGGGTTTTAGAGGGGAGGGGGGTGAGGGATGGTTTAGCCTGGTGATGGATATTAAGGAGGGTTCGGACTGCATGGAGCACTGGGTGTTATACACAAACAATGAATCATGAAACACTACATCAAAAACTAATGATGTATTGTATGGTGATTAACATAACATAAAAAATGATTTATTTATTTGAGACAGACAGAGAGGAAGAAAGAGCAGGGGAGAGGGGCAGAGAGAGAGAGTCTTAAGCAGACTCTGTGCTGAGTGTGGAGCCCGACATGGGGCTCCATCTCGATACCCTGAGATCACATTCTGAGCCAAAATCAAGAGTCAGACACTTAACCAACTGTGCCACCCAGGAGCCCCAAGCACAACCTTTAAAGAAATTCTTCTATTCCTCTTTTTGAAAAAGCTACAAATCTTCAAGGCACAGTTCAAGGTATAAAAATGTCCATTCATAATTAAAGTTAATAATTGAAAAAAAAAGTTAAAAATCTTGCAATAGTTATAGAAAGTCCAGATTAGAGGAATTCTCATAAACTGCTTTTTACTGTAGCTTAACCCATGGATCTGGATTCTGTTTGTACGAATTCCCAGGTAATGAATTTTCTTTTGCTTTTCTCCCCTTTGCTTTGCCAGTAGTGAGATACCATGTTGATGTCCATACTGGGCAACTGAAGCGAGCAGAAACAGAGTCCGAAGTTTCCCTGTGTCTCTGTGGAGAGAGGGGAGACACTGGTCTTAGATTGCTGGACAAATCTAACATGCCAGTAAAATTTCAAAGAGGACAGGTGAGTCCACACAAATAACCTTCCCATTGTGTTTAGCAATTACCCTGAAGGTGAACACTTCTAACTGAAAACTGAAAAGTGCTTGACAGCCTTCAAGTTTTCATTTTAGGACATCTTTAACACAAGATTTCCTGACCAGACTTCCTAATATCCTTTGTTTTAGAAGTTCTTGAAAGAAAAATGGGACACACTCTACTAGCAGTGAATAATAGAACAAAGAAAAATTACATTAAAAATTAGTGATAGTATAAGA
>NW_027398052.1:0-14272 GCF_003265705.2 Callorhinus ursinus
TCTTATGTGTCTGTTGGCCATTTGGATGTCTTCTTTGGAAAAAATGTCTGTTCATGTCTTCTGCCCATTTCTTGATTGGATTATTTGTTCTTTGGGTGTTGAGTTTGTAAGTTCTTTATAGATTTCGGATACTAGCCCTTTATCTGATATGTCATTTGCAAATACTTTCTCCCATTCTGTTGGTTGTCTTTTAGTTTTGTGGATGGCTTCTTTTGCTGTGCAAAAGCTTTTTATCTTGATGAAATCCCAATAGTTCATTTTTCCCCTTGCTTCCCTTGCCTTTGGCGATGTTTCCAGAAAGAAGTTGCTGAGGCCGAGGTCCAAGAGGTTGCTACCTGTGTTTTCCTTTAGGATTTTGATGGACTCCTGTCTCATGTTTAGGTCTTTCAAGCATTTGGAGTCTATTTTTGTGTGTGGTGTAAGGAAATGGTCCAGTTTCATTCTTCTGCATGTGGCTGTCCAATATTCCCAACACAGTTAGTTGAAGAGACTGTCTTTTTTCCATTGGATATTCTTTCCTGCTTTATCAAAGTTGAGTTGACCATAGAGTCGAGGGTCCATTTCTGGGCTCTCGGTTCTGTTCCATTGATCTATGTGTCTGTTTTTGTGCCAGTACGATATTGTCTTGATGATGACAGCTTTGTAATAGAGCTGGGAGTCCGGAATTGGGATGCCGCCAGCTTTGCTTTTCTTTTTCAAGATTCCTCTGGCTATTCGGGGTCTCCTCTGGGTCCATACAAATTTGAGGATTATTTGTTCCATTTCTTTGAAAAAAGTGGATGGTATTTTGATGGGGATTGCACTGAATGTGTAGATTGCTCTAGGTAGCAGTGACATCTTCACAATGTTGGTTCTTCCAATCCATGGACATGGAAAGTTTTTCCATTTCTTTGTGTCTTCTTCAATTTCTTTCATGAGTATTTTCTAGTTTTCTGAGTACAGATGCTTTGCCTCTTTGGTTAGATATATTCCTAGGTATTTTATGGTTTTGGGTGCAATTGTAAAAGGGATCGACTCCTTGATTTGTCTCTCTTCTGTCTTGTTGTTGGTGTATAGGAATGCCACTGATTTCTGTGCATTGATTTTATATCCTGCCACTTTACTGAATTCCTGTATGAGTTCTAGCAGTTTTGGGGTGGAGTCTTTTGGGTTTTCCACATACAGTATCCTATCATCTGCAAAGAGTGAGAGTTTGACTTCCTCTTTGCTGATTTGGATGCCTTTGATTTCTTTTTGTTGTCTGATTGCTGTGGCTAGGACTTATACTATGTTGAATAGCAGTGGTGATAGTGGGCATCCCTGCTGCATTCCTGAACTTAGGGGAAAAGTTCTCAGCTTTTCCCCATTGGGAATGATAATCGCTGTAGGTTTTTCATAGATGGCTTTTATGATATTGAGGTATGTACCCTCTATCCCATACTTGATGAGTTTTGATCAAGAAACAATGCTGTACTTTTCAAATGCTTTTTCTGCATCTATTGAGAGGATCATATGATTCTTGTTCTTTCTTCTGTTAATGTATGGTATCATGTTGAATGATTTGTGCATGTTGAACCAACGTTGCAGCCCAGGGATAAATCCCACTTGGTCATGTTGAATAATCCTTTTAATGTACTTTTGGATCCTGTTGGCTAGTATTTTGGTGAGGATTTTTGCATCCATGCTCATCAAGGTTATTGGTCTGTAATTCTCCTTTTTGATGGGTCTTTGTCTGGTTTTGGGGTCAAGTTAACGGTGGCCTCATACAATGAGTTTGGAAGTTTTCCTTCCATTTCTATTTTTTGGAGCAGTTTCAGGAGAATAGGTATTAATTCTTCTTTAAATGTCTGATAGAATTCCCCTGGGAAGCCATCTGGCCCTGAGCTTTTGTTTGTTGGGAGATTTTTGATGACTGCTTCAATTTCCTTAGTGGTTATATGTCTGTTCAGGTTTTCTATTTTTTCCTGGTTCAATTTTGGTAGTTGATACGTCTCTAGGAATGCACCCATTTCTTCCAGGTTATCTAATTTGCTGGCATAGAGTTGCTCATAATATGTTCTTATAATTGTTTGTATTTCTTGGGTGTTGGTTGTGATCTCTCCTCTTTCATTCATGATTTTGTTGATTTGCGTCATTTCTCTTTTCTTTTTGATCAGTCTGGCCAGGGGTTTATCAATCTTGTTAATTCTTTCAAAGAACCAGCTCCTACTTTCGTTGATCTGTTCTACTATTCTTTTGGTTTCTTGTTCATTGATTTCTGCTGTGATCTTTATTATTTCTCTTCTCCTGCTGGGTTTAGGCTTTATTTGCTGTTTTTTGTCTAGCTCCTTTAGGTATAGGGTTAGATTGTGTATTTGAGACATGTCTTGTTTCTTGAGAAAGGCTTCTTTTTCTATATATTTTCCTCTTAGGACTGCCTTTCCTGCATCCCAAAGATGTTGAACAGTTGTGTTTTCAGTTTCATTGGTTTCCATGAATTTCTTTAATTCTTCTTTAATTTCCTGGTTGACCCATTCATTCTTTAGTAGGATGCTCTTTAGCCTCCATGTATTTGAGTTCTCTCCGACTTTCTTCTTGTGATTGTGTTCCGTCTCTGCAGCCGGCTTCCCCACTCCAATACCTGGGAGGTCTGCTGCACTCAGGCGCCCCCAGTATTTCTGTGACCCCCGAGGGTCCTGACACCACACTGTCCCACGAGGTTTCCACCCCCCGGCTTAGCCACTGGAGCGACAGTCCCTCAGCGGACCCGACTTCTAAAAGTTCCGATTTTGTGCTACGCGGCTCTATCACTTGCCAGAAGCGACGGAGGCCCCTTCGCCCGCCGTCTATCCTCCGGAATATCGCCTTGGATTCACTTCTCTGCACATCCTACCTTCCACTACGTGGTCCCTTCTCTGTTCAGAGAGTTCTTGCTACTCTCTTTGATCTCCTGTTGAGTTCCTAGGTGTTCAGAATGGTTTGATCCCTATTCAGCTGAATTCCTGAGACCAGACGAAAACCACGTCTCCTACTCCTCCGCCATCTTGCTCCGCTCCCCCTCTCTGAATATTCTTAATAGTGTTTTGGGTCTAAAATAATTTTGTAGAGGCATTACAAACTCTTTTTGAATTGTATTACACAAATAAGACCAGATCTTATCTATCAATACCTTTATAGTTAGGCATATAGAAATTATAATAATCTACAATACTCAAAATTCAGAATCTTTCTTTTTTTTTTCTTAAGATTTTATTTATTTGCCAGAGAGAGAACACAAGCAGGGGGCAGCGGCAGGTAGAGGGAGAAGCAGGCTCCCTGCTGAGCAAGGAGCCTCATGTGGACTTGATCCCAGGCCCCTGGGATCATGACCTGAGCTGAAGGCAGACTCTTAACTGACAGAGCCACCCAGGCGTCCCTAAATTCAGAATCTTTCTAGTGTTTGGGCTTTCAGTATTTTCCAGTGATCCCCTAAGATGTAAATTGTTTATTGCACAAAACGTGACATCGAAATCACTCCCAAAATATTCTTTCACTTTTAAATATTTTTTCACTTGCTGCAGAGCACAACAGAATAAATTATGAGTTTGCATAATTTTTGAACCCTTTGTTTAAAAAAATCCATCACGATGAAACATGATATGTTCATTGTAACTGATTCTTTTTCCCTCCTGCAATATCAGTGAGCCAGAGGTGACTCACTGTTTATTGGCAGGCTGGTACCCATTAGCTCAAACACCTGCTGCTGGTGCCAAACTCAGAATTGGTTTTTACACATCAGTCTTTTAAAAACCTAACCCTGAAGAGCAGATTTTTAGGCACTGACTGCCTGCGTGATTTCCATATCCCGTGAAACTGTGTCCAATGGTTCCTAATCATAAATAAGATCAGTGAGTCAATCAATCAAGATCAACCGTTCAGCTCTAAAAGACCCTGAACTGCTGTTGGCCTTTTAAGTCTCTGATCCAGAACCACCCCCCCCAAGCCAGGGTGCAGAAAGACATCACTTAGGCACATAAGCACCTTCTTCAATGTCCCCAGTATTGGAAGGGTTAATACTGTGATGGATCTCCCCTCTTGCAAACTTATCAGTTCTCCAAGAAAGGTTGTTTCATTTTACTGCCACCTCATGGTCACATCTTTTTCCTTCAGCCTGAAACTCATTGAAATCACTCTACATTCTTTCAGTCTTTGAATGTCTGTTTAAATTTGAAATACCTGATTGTTCTACTACTGCTGAGGAGGATGAAGGGGGAGAAGATAAAAACGAGGATTCCTGAGAACAATTGAGCCAGCCACAATGAATCACTTGGCCATTTGTACATTTTTTGAACAGGTTCAGCCATGGTGTGAAATATCATATCCTCTAAAATCCAAATATTGCCCGTGATCTAGGATGACCTGCTTTATGCTCAACTAATCAATGACACTCCTTCAAGAGCACAAAACTATTTATTTACATACTATAAAATGGCATGTTATAGATATGTTGTTATCTTAATATAAAATATGAGGTACAGATATCTGTGAATTTATATTTTGCTGTATTCAGTTTTCTTTGACATGCCTGTTGTTATTTAAATAAAACAATTAGAAGAATAATAAGAATAATGGTCTGTTATTAGTAGTCCTACTAGAACTAATTATGCAATCACATGTGTTAGAAAAAATAAAACAGTTATCACGAATAAACTTTTCATTGAAAATAGGCTTAGACTTACCAAAGAAAGGAGTCCATAAATGAAGGAATATTTTCTATGCATAAAATACTTGCATTATGTAGATACCTAGGTCTTCAAGAGGTGATACATAACTTGCCACTCTTTGAGATGTGCCTATAGTGACTTCACTAGAGGAAATATACCTCATGGACAGAGAAGAAACTTGGCCAACACACCCCCAGCAAGGTGATCAAAGTTAAACATCAACAGTGATAAGCCATCTTGAGAGGAAACATTCTTGATGTGAAGTGATAAGGATATTTTGTCTCTGTGATCTCCCGCCCCCAAACACATAACTCCCGTCTAGTCCTTTGAGAAAAACATTAGACATAAACCAACTGACGATCTTTCTACAAAGTACATGAACTGTGCTCCTCGAAAATTTCCAGATGATGAAAAATATGGAAAGTCTGAGAACTGTCATGGCCAAGGGGAGTGACTGAGGGGGATGTGCCAGCTGGGATGAGCCTGGAACAGAAAGGGTTAAAACCTAACCAAATCTGAGTAAAACTATAGACTTTAGTTAATAATTACCTATTTTGAATAGTAGTTGTGAGGATATACCAACTGAGGTGATATATTTGGCAGACTGCTCATTTGTTTGTTAAATGCACGTGAGTGAAATCATCTGGTGTTTGTCTTTCTCTGACTTCTTTTGCTTAGCATTCTATTCTCTAGGTCTGTCCACGTTCTTGCAAATGGCAAGATTTCATTCCGTTTTCTGGTTGAGTAATATTCCATTGTATTTGTATGCCACATCCTTTTTATCCATTCATCTGTGAGTGGACACTTGGATGGATTCCATCATGTGGCTGTTAAAGTGAAAAAATAGAGAGAGACAAACCAAGAAACAGGCTCTCTTTTTTCTTTCTTTTTTAAAATATAAATTCAACTAACCAACTTATAGGTACATCATTAGTTTCAGATATAATGTTCAAAAATGATCAGTTGTGTGTAAGACCCAGTGCTCATCACATCATGTGCTCTCCTTAATGCTCATCACCCAAGTAACTCATCCCCCCAACCCTTCTCCCCTCCAGCAACCCTCAGTTTGTTTCTTTTTATTTTCTTTTTCTATTGTTATGTTAATCACCATACATTCCCTCAGTTTGTTTCCAATGATGAAGAGTCTCTGATAGTTTTTCTCCCTCTCTGATGACTTTCCATTCTGTTTTCACTCCCTTCCCCTATGGTCCTGTGCCCTGTTTCTTATATTCCACATATGGGTGAAACCATATGATAATTGTCTTTCTCTGATTGACCTATTTCTCTTAGCATAATACCCTCCAGTAACATTCATGTCAATGTAAATGGTAAGTATTCATCCTTTCTGATGGCTGACTATTATTCCACTGTATATGTATAGCACATCTTCTTTATCCATTCATCTGTTATATGGATATCTGGGCTCTTTCCACGGTTTGGCTATTGTGGACATTGCTTCTATGAACATTGGGGTGCAGGTGCCTGTTCAGATCACTACATTTGCATCTTTGGGTCAATACCTAGTAGTGTAATTGCTGGGTCATAGGGTAGCTGAAGTTTTAATTTTTTGAGGAACATACCATTTTCCAGAGTGCCTGCACTGGTTTACATTCCCACCAGCAGTGTGGGAAGGTTCCCCTTTCTCCACATCGTCGCCAATATCTGCTGTTTCCTGCCTTGTTAATTGTAGCCGTTCTGACTGGTGTGAAGTGGTATCTCATTGTGGTTTTAATTTGTAAGTCCCTGATGCGAAGTGATATGGAGAATTTTTTCATGTGTCTGTTGACCATATGGGTGTCTTCTTTGGAGAAAAGTCTGTTCATATCTTCTGCCCATTTCTTGACTGGATTCTCTGTTTTTTGGGTGTTGAGTTTGATAAGTTCTTTATACATGTTGGATAGTAGGCCTTTCTTTTAAAGATTCTATTCATTTATTTGACAGAGACAGCGAGAGAGGGAACACCAACAGGGGGAGTGGGAGAGGGAGAAGCAGGCTTACCCCTGAGCAGGATCATGGCCTGAGCTGAAGACAGACACTTAACAACTGAGCCACCCAGGTGTCCCAATACTGGCCCTTTAAAAAAAATATTATGTTCAGTTAGCCAACATAGAGTATATCATTAGTTTTTGGTGTAGTGTTCAATGATTCATTAGTTGCATATAACAACCAAATGCTCATCACAACACGTACCCTCCTTAATACCCATCATCTGGCTAACCCATTCCTCCAAACCCCTCATTTCTGTAGCCCTCAGTTTGGTTCCCGGAGTCCTGAGTCTCTCATGGTTTGTCTCCTGCTCTAATTTCTTCCCCTTCGGTTTTCACTCCCGTGCCCTGTAGTCCTCCGTGCTATTCCTTATGTCCCACATATGAGTGAAACCATGTGATAATTGTCTTTCTCTGCTGGACTTATTTCATTTACCATACTAGCCCTTTATCTGATATGTCATTTGCAAATACCTTTTCCCATTCTGTAGGTTGCCTTTTAGTTTTGTTGACTGTTTGCTTTGTTGTACAGAAGCCTTTGGTCTTGATGAAGTCCCAGTAGTTCATTTTTGCTTTTCTTTCCCTTGCCTTTGGAGATGTGTGTGGGAAGGAGTTGCTATGGCTGAGGTTGAAGAGGTTGCTGCCTCTGTTCTCCTCTAGGATTTTGATAGATTCCTGTTTCCATTGGAGGTCTTTCATCCAGACTCTTAACTCTAGAGAACAAAGTGATGGTTACCAGAAGGGAGATGGTTGGGAGCATGGGTGAGATAGGTGATGGGGATTAAGGAGTGCACTTGTCCTGATGAGCCCTGGATAATGCATGGAAGTGTGGAATCACTCTACTGTATACCAGAAACTAATAGAACAGTGTATGTTGACTGTAGTGGAATTAAAATAAAGGAAAAATCGTTGGCCAACTGTGTTATGCATATGGAAATCTCAATACTGTCTTTCCTAATTGATTTTGTTGATAAATCTAAACCTGTTATAAAGTGAAAAGTTTATTAGTCAATATTATGTTTTCTTTGTTAACACATAATGTTGCATAATTAGTTCTACCATTACTTACTAGTAATTGACACATATCCTGTTCTATTGTTTCATTTAAATAATATCATTTATATTACAAAAATTGAGTAATACACAACAATGTAGAAATCACAGAATGATCTATTTTACATAGTTTATGTTAAGATAAATCATATATTATAGCAAAGAAGTAATTGAATTCAACACAAATACATTGAACTCCAGGCTTTTGCCAGGCACTGGAAAGAGCACCAGCATATTTTGGGGAGGGTGGAGGTTGGGAGACACAATCAGTGCTTACGCCTTGCACTGAAAGATGGTCCAGATATAAAGCCAGTAGCTAAAAAATGCGAGGAAAGGAAAGGTAAGTAATAGGATGTCATGCTTATTGAGTGCTTTATGTCAGGTGTGCTTCAAAGATCTTTACTAGTCATTCTTCTCTCAGGCCACAATGCCCCACAGTACAAAAATCTCACTGTCATCCCCATTTTGGAGATGAGCATGTTGAGGCTCAGAGAAAGGCAGACAGCTTGTGAGTGAAGGAGCTGACATTCCAACCAATGGAAATCCTTCCCTTCTACTCAAGACTCTATGAGCTTTTATAGAGCCACATGCCACTTGATTCTTTCTGGTGAAGGGAGCAAAAGGGTATTTAAATCCTCATAGAACTCAAAATATTCTGTGTGGAGAAGAGAAAACAGAATAAGAGGCCTACCCAGGAAAGAATAGATTCAGAGGGCCTGTCTTGGGGGAAGACTCAGCATTGACCTCAGGCCAGTGACTTCTTACTCCACCTCTGATAAGGTTATTTATCAACCAGAACCTTTATCAGACCCATCAGGTTGTTCCCCAAACTTACTGGACTCTGATGTAGACTGAGAGATTTTTGTATCAAGCAGATGTGAATCCTTTCTCAGGCTCCGGGTTTCCGTGCTTGACATTCTGAGGACCGAGAATGAGGACCTCGTCATGTGAAAAGGATGCAGGAACCAGCTTGAAAGGGTCACCACTGTCCAAATCAAGACAACCTGCACATCAAAATGAATCATGGCAGGAATAGTTTCCCAATACTGAATGATAACCCGTGAGTCTAGAGAACTACTTAAGAAAAGCTTTGAAAATCAAGATTGACAGAAGGGAAAGATCTTTACAAAAGATTGCTCCGAATTAAAGATAGGAGTAGACAGTGGAAAGAAGAAATGACCTTTAATAAAAACATCATAACAGTTCAGCCACCAGTTATCAGTAGATGGTCTTTGGGTGAAATGATGTTAGGGCACAAGCTATGGACTGTGGGAACCACGGTGAACTTAACACCACTTACCTACAGTGAAACTACACTGTTTCCATGTGGCTCATGGGGCAGGTTCAAAGTGAAGGGCATAATATCAGATAGTAACAGATTTTAAAAAGAGAAGAAAACATAGGAAGGTCTGGACAAATAGAACGCACATCATGAGATGGTAAATGTAAAGTCAAAGAGAAAAAGTCCCTTTGAATGCAATGGACAAAAAGATCCAGATAAAAATCCACAACTTTCTAAACCAACGAACCGACCAACAAGTGTAAACTTTTCCGGCGACTAGGTGGCTCAGTCAGTTAAGTGTCTGCCTTCAGCTCAGGTCATGATCCCAGGGACCTGGGATTAAGCTCCACATCCAGCTCCCTGCTCAGCGGGAGTCTGCTTCTCCCTCTCCCTCTGTCCCTCCCCCCACTCATGCTGTTTCTCTCTCTCTGCTCTCACTTTCAAATAAATAAATAAAATCTTAAAAAGAAAAACTGCAGGAGAAATAAAATCCTCGAGTGGCAAATTTTCACAGCCCGCTCTCAGCAGCCCCCAAATTAGTAAGGATGCAGAAGATTTGGACAGTTAAAACATCTGAATGTAGAAGTAGATACATAATCATATAAAGTACATATGATATGGAGATACAAAATAAAGACATAAAATATAGGTATAATGTACATTTAGATATTAGATAAAATATAAGTTAAAAATGAAACAATATTCTATACATTCGTTTACAATGAATATATACAGATACATAACTATGTATATATCTTAATACATACATTTATACGCATAAATCTATAGGTTATTTTACTAAACAGATAAAAGAGAGTCATTATTTTTAAGGACATATCATATGTTTATAAAATTTAACCATGAATTGGACAGGAAGCAAGCGTCAATATATTTCAGAAGAGTGAAACCCACAAAGGATGTTCTTTGATCACAATTGCAAATGTGCTGGATCATTGAAGAAATGATAACTAGAATTTCCATATATTTTTGGTAATGAATAGCCTATTGAACAAAACCACAGAAGGAAATCTCAAAGGAAAAATCGGTGTGAAGTGAATGAACGTGATACTGAATATATGGCAGTAAAATAGACCTCTTTCTGTCCTGGGAATTTGCCTTTGGATAGAAAGATTTATGGTGTTCAAATCATCCCATACTAACGGAGAAGCTGTTACATGTTAAACATTCCTAGAAATGCCACTTAACTCGGTCACCTCATTAGGTGTCAGGGTTGGGTTTAAATTATGCACATCAATGGAAAAACGCCAAGCTGAATCTCGTGCTTGCTCTGTGTGGGATCTCCATGACAATTTTAATTCATAAAGTTCATAAGTTTCTCTCTCAAGGGACTCCTGGACAACACCCAGGGAGTGTGGCACCACCAGGAACCTGAGAGAGGGTGAGGAAGAATCAGAGGGAGATAGGAGTAGAGAGAAGGGACAAAGAGGAATTGCAAGGAGGAAAGGGGGAGGCGGTCCAGGTGTGTGGAGGGGGAACCATGGACCAGGGAGGCCCTCCTGTACCAGCGGGGCCTTGCTCAAGTTCCAAAACCAGGCCCCAGGTCCTACAGCCTGGAAATGGCACAGATGCATTGCTGATCTCGACCCAGAGTATTCGAGAATAAGGTCCGTATTCTCCCTCTGGAGCTAGCAATGTGCAGCAGGTTGGGGGGGTTGCTATCCTCATGTCCACTGTGGATCCTGATGCAGGATGGTAGGTGGACGGTTTCAAATCCCAAGCATTCGGGGTGCCTGGGTGGCTCAGTCGTTAAGCATCTGCCTTTGGCTCAGGTTGTGATCCCAGGGTCCTGGGATCGAATCCTGCATCGGGCTCCCTGCTCAGCAGGAAGCCTGCTTCTCCCTCTCCCACTCTCCCTGCCTGGGTTCCCTCTCTCACTCTCTCTCTGTGTCAAAAGAAATCTTAAAACAAACCAACAAACCCCAAACGACCCCCAAGCATTCTCTTACGTCATACTTCATCAAGCTTCTAGTTGTGAAATGTCATACTTCATCAAGCTTCTAGTTGTGACCAGGTGGCAATTAGTATTTGAAGGTAAAATTGGTTCCTTACCAGACTGATGGAAACTATTTCATCCATCTGCCATGTCTAAAGCACTTTTCATTGAAAATAATATGATATGAGACATGCAGTAATTCATAATGCCTGTGTAGCTACCTATAGGTTTGCATTTTGACCCTGTCACCAATGTGTCCTCAAACACTTGATTGGCAAAGTCAAAAATGCGCTGTCCCAATTGAGATCGTGGTGCTAGTGGATGTCTTGTATAAATGGAATTTCAACATCCTGACCTGACCAGAAATTATTCTTTTTTTAAGAGGAAGAAGAATGAAAGCAAAATTAAAATCGTGTTTGGGGCGTCAGTGTTTTATGTACTAGGAACCTTTTGGTGGGTAAACCCAATCATGTGAGTTTGCATTATGTCCATTTGCAGTCTGTGTTTTGGAGGGGAATGGTGACAGCCCTAGCCGTTTCCTAATGACATTGACAAAATCGGTTTCATTCTTCAGTGACACAGAAAGGTAAAGGAAAAGATGTCTTCGTGCCCGAGGCACTGTCACAAAGACCTGTCCCGGTCTAGAGAACAGGCTTGGCGGGACCCAAGCACCCTCAGTACCTGCACCTGAGCAGCCTGGGTCTTAAGCATTGTAGGGATTCCCAGGGCAGCCGGCAGAGGGCGCGCGCGCACCTCACCCGGGAGGGGCGGTTTCCCCGCGTGCGCAGCAACCGCCGGCTGTCAGAGGACGCCAGGGCGTTACCTGACCCCGGGTGCCTCTGGGCAGGAGAGGTTTCTGCCGCCCCCTTGGGACTCAGCGCCCCTCCGAGAGCCAGACCTGCGTTTCCAAGAAGTTCTGCAGCCGGCCCGGGAGAACCTGGGCCCTTTGCAGCATCTTGGTGCCTCCTGAGGAGCGACGGAGAAGCTGCCTTGTTGGCTGAGTGCTGAGGAGGGGGCTCTGGGCGGCTTCCCTGGGACGTACTGGTAGGTGAGCAGCACAGTCGCTTGCATTTTGGGGGCTGATCCCCTGGTTTGGTCCTTATTTTCCCTGAGGGTATTTGAACAAGAGGTATTTTACTCAGGGATCTGTGGATTGAAAGGTCCTGTGACGCCACGTCAGAGATGCTGTGGTTGCTTTGTTAGAGGCAGGTTTCTTTCTGGGGAGAAATCCTGACTCAAATTAGGGGAAGGGGAGCAGCATTTAGTTAGGAGGTGAATACACTAACTGCTGACTCTCAGGACCTTCTAGAAGAATGAGCTGGGATCCCACTTTCTGATTTCTGCTGGAACCAGAGCCCCAGGTAAAAACACAAACTGCCGTCCAGTTTGTAACCTTAAAGGTAGAAACTCTCAGGGAATTATCAGCCAATGTCGGCTTTCTTCGGAAGGATGGAGACTTGAATGTAGGACAGAGAAGCTGTGATTAAACCTTAGGCACATTGGGGAATATAATAGAGACTCACTGTTTTCAGGAGAAAAGGGGGCAATTTGGAAGGCTGTTAAGAACCAGAGGTCCAGGGGCACCTGGGTGGCTCCGTCATTGAGCGTGTGACTTCGGCTCAGGTTATGATCTTGGGGTCCTGGGATCGAGCCCCACATCGGGGTCCCTGCTGGGCAGGCGGCCTGCTTCTCCCTCTCCCACTCCCCCTGCTTGTGTTGCCTCTCTCACTCTGTCTCTCTCTGTCAAATAAATAAAATCGTAACAACAACAACAACAAAAAAGAACCAAAGGTCCTTTGGCGGCATCTGGTAGTTCAAAGTGTTGTAGCTCCTCATGGATGAGTCCTGCTGGAGTAGGTGGGGGGGGTATAGAGATGAGAATAGTGTTCTGCTAGCTGGAATAGTGGAGTATCCATGTGCGAGGTCAAGTCCATGTCTTCCTGTTGGGTCCCCAAATTATTTGGAGTGGTAGTGTGTGAGAGCTCCCCCTGCCCGAACCACCTGCCTGTGTTTTGTGACATTTCCTGTTATGAGTTTTCAAATTTACCCTTTTTTAAAATTTTATTTTTTTATGTTTGTCACCGTACAGTATGTTAGTTTTTGATGTAGTGCTCCATGATTCATTGTTTTTGTGTAACACCCTTACTCCTTCTCATCAAGATTTGCTTTGATTAGCAAAATAAAGCAGTCAGAGAAAGACAAATACTATATGATTTTACTCATCTGTGGAGTTTATAAAGAAAAAAGAAAAACCAAATGAGAAAAGAGAAGAAAAAAGAGTTAAACCAAGAAACACTCTTAAGTATAGAGAACAACCTTTTTTTCACAGAGGAGAGGTGTTTGGGGGAATGGGTTGAATAGGTGACAAGGATTAGGTCATGCACTTGTGATGAGCACCAGGTGTTGCCTGGAAGTGTTGAATCGCTAGATTGTACACCTGAAATGAACATAATAGTGTATGTGGACTAATTGTAAATAAAAATTTTAAAAATGTTTCCTTGGAAGAATTTCTTTTTCTTTTTAGGATTTTATTTATTTGTATGTATGTGTGTGTGAGACAGAGAGAGAAAGAGAGAGGCAGAGGGAGCAACAGGCCCCTGCTGAACAAGGAGCCCAATGTGGGACTCAGTCCCAGGACCTTGGGACCATGACCTGAGCCACAGGCAGATGCTTAATCGACTGAGTCACCCAGGTATCCCTGGAAGGCTTTCTGATCAACAGTCAAGTTCTTTATATTTCATGGTTTTGTGTATCAGTGCCAGCAAATCTTTTTCAGATTGGCATGTCTCATGTTAGATGGAATGTGCATCGCAGTTGTAAACTACTCAAGTGACTCTTGAGGTACAGGGAGGATTAGAAGGGAGAATCTCTCATGAACTTCCCATTGAAGTCTGTATTTGCTCAAGATTGAGACCAGTGAGCCAGCATCACCACACTGGGACAGCGTTTCTACAAAGGATTGAGAGACAGCAAATACAGAATCAAAAACAAGATGACAATTCCAAACCATATGTTGGTTTTAATCCAGGACCCTAGGTCTGAAAGGAGCCAACTGAAAATATTTATTGGCATTTGTTTGGACTGAAGGCAAACCCGGAGTCCTATATGCCTCCTGGAAGTGTCCTCCTCCAGTGGCTGGGGGCAAAACAGTCAAATACTGTGGGAATGCACTGCATGAAATCATTGAGCACATTTGGGAACATAGAGTACACTGAAGAACATGAAGTAAGAGAGAACATGTTGTAAGAATAGGAATACTGACAGGATATTTCAAAACAGTATTGTTACTTCAAAAGAATTGTTTAGAACTATATGGGTTATCAGTAATGGTCTGTTG
>NW_027398053.1:0-14265 GCF_003265705.2 Callorhinus ursinus
CTTCCCCTTCTCCTCTCCTCCTTCTGCCTTGTCTTCCTGGCAGGAGCCGGGACAGAGTTCCCGCCTGTCCCTGGCTGCAGCCACGGCTGGAGTCAGAGGGGCGGGGAGGATGCCGGGGAGGAGGAGCCTGCCAGCAGGATGCCGGAGTGTGAAGGGGGTTGTTACTGTAATGAGGGACACCGTGAGCATTCAGGGATTTGAGCCCTTTTTAGAAATGTGCAGAGGCCCCAGGCCTTGGCCCCTGCCCAATCCTTCACTATCCACAACGCCGTGCATCCTCCCCAGCCCAGTCTATGTCCACAGCCCCTCCTCCCTCCAGCCCCAGGGGCTCCACAATCTGTGAAATCATTACAAGCTGGACACGAGCCATCCCTATGGGGCCTGCTTCCGGGTCATGCAGCCCCACTGTGAGGAGAGATGAGGCCATGCATGAGTGGGGAGAGGGCAGAGTGGACTCTCCCTGGGGGCCATGGATCCCTGGTCAGTGCAGACCCTGTTGTGTGCTGGCCCCTAGGGCACCCTGATTCCAGCTGCTGGTCAGTCTCCAGGAGGGAGACCAGAGTGTGGCTCCTGCTAGCTCAGATGTGTCACACCGTCCTGTAGCTACAGCCTGTCCCACCAGCTGAACTCCCCTTCTTTATCGGGCAGCTAAACTTCAAGGTCCAGAACAGGCCACCATGAAGGTCAGGGGCCAGTGCATGGATGGTCAGGCAGGGAGGGCTCACTTTCCACTCAGGGAGACTCTGGCTGGTCTAGCAGTGGCTCCGGAGGGCTGGCTTTCCAGCTTCTCTGCTAACCAGCTCCGGGACTGGAGCCATTTACCTCCCCTCTCTTTTCCTCGCTCTCCTCCTCTGTGCAATGGGGTAATGCTGAATGATCATTCCCATGGCAGGAACATGTGTAGTGCTGACGATTTACGTAAGCTGGGCAGAGAGCCTGGAATGCAGAGTGCAGAGGGGCATGGTGAGTGGTGTGGGCAGTGAGCACTCCTTCCCCCAAACGCAATTCAGCTCTTCCACTGAGCTGCCAGGCCCCTGGCTGGAAGCCCAGTTGCAGTGGCCGACCACACTCCTGACACCAGGCCCCTGCGTGTGGCTCTTCCTCAGCACTGGGACACGGTGGGGACCCCGGGACATGGGGCCAGCTCCTCTCTCTGAGGGAAGGAGAACGAAGAAGTCTTTCCTTGGGGTCCCTCAAAGCCACATAAGAGGGGAGGAGGCTTCCCCCAAACAGTACAATGAAATTCTGCTTCTGTTAGAACCTGAGCATTGGGGTTTTGTTATTTCACTTGCTGGGCTGATGAGATACACTTGTTCTCCATGACTCCAACTCAGATGAAGAGCCCTTGCAGGTCCCAGGCATCCTGGACCTGGGGAGGTGAGAGAGGTCAGTCCCCCCCTGGTTCCTGAAGGAGACCTCTCCTCCCAAAGACAGGATGGTTTCGGGTCGTGATCCTGGGCTAGGGTTGGAGATAGCCTTTCACTGCTCCTGACTCTGGGGCTGATTGGGCCTTTTTTAGGCATAGCAACAACCACCGAAGGCAGGGGCTTCAGAAAGAACACACTCCTGGACCCGGTCCCGCCCCAGGTCGGTGGCTGCCTTCCCCAGCTCCAGAGGAAGAGGAATACCCTCTGCTTCTTTGGGCGTTGGTCCTCTGAGCCACGATCAAGCAGTGACAAGTTTCTAGTCCTCCTCTGGATGTGCACCAGGCCCGTCACTGTCCACACACGAAGACGGGCAACGTACTAAGTAAGTGCAGGAGGTGATCCTATTCAAATGGCCTGCGGGCCGGTGGAGCTTGCTGCTTTTGTGCCCTCCAGTGGGCCCCCTTTCCATGGATGGGAATCCTCCTGGGGTCTCCTCTCTGCCCTTGGAGCTCCATTCTTGTTGGTTTCAGGTCCAAGGGACTCCAACATGGCATTGTGCCCCATGTCCCCAGGGATGGTGGTAATGGTCCATGAGGATCGTCTGCGAGGGTCCTCCAGATTCCTGTTCCCCCAGGCACAAGTGTGGTGGCAACAAGCCGCAGAGCCATCCTCCAACTTCAGCATTGTGCCCCATGTCCTCAGGGGGATGGTGGTAATGGTCCGTTATGATTGTCTGGGAGGGTCCTTCAGGTTCCTGCTCCCCTAGGCACAGGTGCGGTAGCAAGAAGCCCCGGAGCCATCCCCCAATTTTAGCATTGTGCCCCATGTTCCCCAGGGATGGTTATTATGGTCCGTTGTGATGGTCTGGGCACGCCCTCCAGGTTCCTGCTCCCCTCAGGCACAGGTGTGGTGGCAAGAAGCCCCAGAGCAGTCCTCTAACTTCATCATTGTGCCCCATATCCTCAGGGATGGTGGTAAGGGGCCATCAGGATCATCTGGGAGGGTCCTCCAGGTTCCCGCTTCCCCAGGCACAGGTGCGGTGGGAAGAAGCCCCAGAGTCATCCCCCAAATTCAGTATTGTGCCCCCGAGGATGCTGGTCATGGGCTGTCAAGATGGTACAGGAGGATCGTCCAGGTGGGGGCCTGGAGGCTGGAGTTAACCAGATCCCACTGAAGTTGCATGAGGAACAGATGAGTTGAGGTGTTCATTTGGAAGAATAATTTCACTTTTCCAAAATGTGAAAGTCATTGGTCTACTTTAGAATGAAGATAATGACGACTTAAAAAACAAGTGTGTGTTTCCCCTTCTGCCAGAAATTGAAGCAGGTGTGCAGGCCATAGGTCAGAGGACCTACTTATCCCCACCTGACAGCACTTATCTGCTGTGGATCTAGGAGACTCAATGTTTTGAACATCAGCCTGTGAGTCAGTGATGCAGCTATTCACAGGATGTCAGTGTCCAGAGAAAGCAGCAGGTCTATTTGGCACAGTGTCATCTTCATGTCAGGACTGGAGGTCAAATTTCCCATGAACCCCAAAATTCCAGGGATTTTCTCTTTTCTCTAGTTGACCCAGGGTTAGGGTTAGATTTAGGGTACGTGTTAGGGCATGGGTTAGGGTTAGGGTATGGGTTAGGGTACGGGTTAGGGTTAGAGTACGGTTTAGGGTTCGGGTTACGGTTAGTGTACGGTTTAGGTTACGGGTTAGGTTTAGGGGTTAGGGTACGTGTTAGGGTATGGGTTTGATTTAGGGTATGGGTTAGGGTACGGGTTAGGGTACAGGTTAGGGTTAGGCTTAGAGTACGGGTTAGGGTACCTGTTAGGGTACGGGTACGGGTTAGTGTTTGGGTTACGGATAGGGTTAGGGGTTAGGGTTAGGGTACGCGTTAGTGTTAGGGTACGGGTTAGGGTACGGTTTTGGGTTAGGGTTCGGATTATGGGTAGGGTTAGGGTTTAGGGTTAGAGTATGGGTTAGGGTTAGCGTACGGGTTAGGGTACGGGTTAGGTTTAGGGTTAGGGACCTGTACACATGTTCCGTGCCTGCTATCACGGGAGGCTGGTGCATACTTGACCATGCAAGGATGAGCCAGGGGCTGGGCTTGGCATGGAACACAGCTCAGAGGGGCTTGAATCTGCTCTGGGGTCCAGACAAAGCCGCCCCTCTTCTGCCTCTGTCTCAACCCCCGTGGGAAGGTAGTAATGAACTGTTTCTGACCTTGTCCTCTTACAACACAGACTTCCAGGCTCTCCCATTAGGGTTAGGCTCAGGTTCCTGGGCCTCGTCTGTGCCCATGTGCTGGGCCATCCCCACAGTGCCTCCTGGCACCCCTGAGTCCTGGTCACACATCCCTGTGGAATCCCCTCCCCTCCAGGGTGGATGGCCTATGTGATGGCGCTCTCAGGAATAGAATGGCACAAAATGCCGGGATGTCATTTCCAAGCTGATGGAGTCTGTGACTTCTACTGGTTCCCTCTGTCCTGTGTTCATTCTCTGTCTCCTTCTCTGTCTCTGTGTCTGTGTCTCTCCCAGGAGCAGGATCTGTGTGTTCCATGGGTGATGTGAGAACTCTCAGAAGCCTCCCTTGTCCCCGTTTCCCTCTCCAGTCCTGGTGCTCCATTCCTACCTAAGGCCTCCTCACACTGACCAGAGCAGTGAATCTGGATCCTCTTCCAAATGCGGACCCTGAGGCTTCAACAAGGAGGGCCCTGACCTGGGTCTCCAGACTGGTGGCCCAGTGCTCTGCCATGTTCTGCTAGCCAGATCCTCAGCCCTCCAAGCCCCAATTCTGTCCTCTGCTGAGAAGGAGCTCGAGGGGGTAGAAAATATTTTCTCAAGACTGGGATCACAGGGGGGTCGGGGAATGGAGATCCAAGTCCAACGGACCCTTCTACAAGCCTGTGGGACCCTTGGGACCCTGCATCTCTGCAGCCCAAGTGACAGCAGAGTAAGCTGAGGCCTTTTGTGCTATAGCCCTCTGGACTTGGGGGTGGGTATCTCTTCCTACTCCCAAGTGCCCAGGGTGGTGGTCGACAGCGGAACCCTCACACTATCAAAAAAGGGAAAAATCTTCACATTTAGTGTCTTAGTCTGCTTGGGCTGCCAATAACAAAGAACCACAACTGAGTGGCTTAAACAAGGAAATTTATTTCTAACAGTCTAGAGGCTGAAAGTCCAAATCAAGGTGCCAGGAAGGTAAATTTCTTTCCTGGGCCTGTTCTCCTGGTTTGTAGGGTGGTCACCTTCTCACTGTGTTGCTCTCATGGTCTTTCCCTGAGGGCATACAGAGAGTGAATGAATTTTCTGGTGCCTCTTCTCATAAGGACACTAACTCTCTGGGTCAGGGTCCCAACCTTCTGACCTAATTTCACCTAATTGCCTCCTTCTTGGCCTTATACAGTCAAAATGAGTGTTCTAGCTTCAACATGTGAACGGGGGCAGCACACAATTCAGTCCATAGCACATACCTTTTACCTCCTACAAAAATTAACTTGAAGTTGATCATAGATATAAATGTAAAATGTAAAATTATAAAACTTCTAGAAGGAAACACAGGAGAGAGTTTTTGGCAATTTTGAGTTTGGCAAAGATTTTTGAAGACACCAAAAGCATGAGCCATAAAAGAAAAATTGAAAAATTGAATTTTATCAACATTAAAAACTTTTGCTCTTCAAAAAGACATTTAAGAAAATGAAAAGACAAAGCTAAGGCATTGGTGAAGATATTTTTGAAACATGTATCTGATATAGGATCAGTCTCCGGAATAGATAAATGTCTGTCACAACTCAGTAATTGGAAAATAAACAACCTAATAACAATGGGGAAAGGATTCGAATAGACATGTCACCAAAATATATATATGGTAGGCAAATAAACACCTATAAAGATGCTCAATATCATTAATCATTAGAGAAATCCAAAATGAAGTCTACGGCCATACCACCCTGAACGCGCCCGATCTTGTCTAATCTCAGAAGCTAAGCAGGTTCGGGCCTGGTTAGTACTTGGATGGGAGAAATCCAAAATGAAGCCATAGTAAGATAACACTACATGGTTATTAATACGACTAAAATACTTCTTTCAATGACAATATTAAGTCCTGGTGAGAATGCATAATATGGAATTCTTGTGATCCTAGTTTGGCAGTTCCTTACCGTACAGCCCAGCCAGCCCACTCCCAAGTGGGAAGAAAGAAAACATACATCTGCACAAAAACATATATGCAAGTGTTCACAGCTTTATTTCATAATCTCCTCAAAATGTAAGCAACTCAAATGTTCACAACTGGTGAATGGATAAACAAATTGTGGTCTATCCATACCATAAGGTAGTACTCCGCAGTCAAAAGAAACAGGCTACTTATACACTCAACAACATGGACTGAATCACAAAGGCACCACGCTGAGTGGAGAAGTCCTACTCAAAAGCCAATACACCTCATGACGTTGTTTGTGTGGCATTCTGGAGAAGGCAAAACAGACCGAGACAGAAAACACACTAGGGATGGGACGGGGTGAGAGGAGGCCAAGAGGTCAGCTACAAAGGGAGCACAGAGGGACTTTGGCTGTGGGGCTATATACCATGTCTCTATTGTGGGGGTGGATGTGCGGCTTTTTGCATTTACCAAAGTTCATAGAATGGGATAACTGAAAAGGGTGGATTTCACTGTATGTACATTATACCATAGTAAACCTGATGCAAAAAAAGTTCAATCAGAGTATTTTATCCCTCTGCTTATCACACTCTGCTGCTTCCTATCTCAACATCTGCTCCCTGCAACCTCTCACCCCCACCCCCTGCTCAGTGAGCCTTGCCTTGCTGGCTGGTTGTGTGACACACCAAGGCCTTTCACCCCCTGGTCCTTTTCTGCCTTCGGGGTCTTACACACACACCACCTTCTCATGAGACCTTTCCTGACTACCCTGTCCAAAATTTCAGCCCTCCTAATATTTCTCATGCCTCCCTACTTAAGCTTTTTCTGCACCCAACACACTAGGTTTTGAACTTACTGTCAATTTATTGTTGAGTCAAGCCACATGGTGCCACAAAGGCTGCTCCTTTGCTTTTGTTCCATCACCTAGAATAGTCCCTGGCACGGGAGGGTGCTCACTTGATAGTTTTGAATGGCTGGATGAACAGCTGGACCGCCACCATATCCCTTCTCCACTCCCAGGGCCCACACACACAGGCCTCTGTCTCTGCACGTGCCATTCAGGGACGCTCTGACAGCCGCCGTGGCCGTGCTTCTCCCCGCTCTGTCGTTCTCCTGGCACTGTCCTTGCCCCATTTCCCCTCACACCACACCTCTCCCTGCCGGCTCCCCCAGGGGGCCCGTGAGACAGCTCCTAACATCTCTCTTCCCCTCCACACCCTTGTTCTGCCCCAGCCGGCACCAAGCAGCATCAGTGTGATGCAGAGTTGAGGAAGGAGATTTCCTCTATGTGGGCCAATCTGTCCCAGAAGACCCGGGATTTACTGGTGCCACCCCATAAACGTAAGTGAGGGCAAGAAATTCTCCTTGTTCAACCCCCTTTTGTGTCCCACCCAGAGGCAGAGCCAGGAGGCCTGGGCCAGGGTGACCTCGTTATAGTCTAGACTTAATTTCCACCTGCAGGGAGAACGGTGTTACCAGTGGGTGCATAGGGACTGTGGGAAGGGATTCCCTGGGTTTTACTCTGATGACCACAGTCACCCACGTTCCTGGTGGGGGTGTATACTTAAAAAATTCCGGAGAACAGCAGGGAGACCCCTACAGTTAGAGATGAGGTGCTTAAAGATTAAACCCCACATCCACTTCATTGGGAGGAGATAGAGCGCCCTGTGGAGAGTCAGTACAGCTCCAGAGGACACGCACACAGTGTCCAAAGATGCAACTTCAGCCAAGCCCTGTACCCTTCCCTGAGCATGTCCAGGAGTCCTTGTGGTGGAGGCTGTTCCCTTGCCCCCCACCTCCCCTTCCTCCTCCACACTCCACCCTCTGTTTTCTCTCCCTCCAGCCAATGAGATGACCGTAGGAAAGGTGTATGCAGCTCTGATGATACTTCTACAAACAGAACAAGACCCCCAGAGAACAGATTCAACAGGCCACGGGAGGCCTGTCCCAGGTACCGAGTTCCAGGATTTCCAAGAAGTAAAGCCCAGACTCTGGCACCCATCAGTTTTTTTGACGGCAGAGGAAACCCACATCTTTCATGGGATTGCACAGCGGGAAAAGGAAGATGAGAGATTCTTACTGTAGCCTCACTCTCCGGCCCCAAAGTCAGAAACCCCATACAGACTGTATGCTTTCCAACGGCTGGTCTCTTGCTGGTAGTGGTGGCCCCCTGACGTGGAGACCTAGTGTTCAGGAGCAGTAGACAAGGGGCTGAGGACATGTTCCCTGGAGATACCACTGTTTTAAGTGGTAGAAGAAAGAAGTTTGAAGAATATTTGTGGAGGTTGTTTGGGGAGGTTCGAGGAGAAACTGATTACCGTGCACATTGGCAGGGACCAGAGAGAATCAAACTGAAGAGTCCAGGGTCACGATTTCTTCAACTCATGACTCTGACTGGGCTGGTTTGGGGCCCCATCTTCCTGACGTCATCCTTCAAAGATAACAACTTTCCCACGCAGCCAAACCATCAGTGACCATATGTATACTCTGTCTAGAAAGTTGCCTGGTGTTCGGAGCTTACAGGGACATTCACCCATCGTAGGATGGGAAGTATCTGATGCCCACACCACATCCCCCATTCCCCTGTCTGTTGCAGACATCCATCAGTGCCCCCCGCCACCCCCTGAGCCCTGAAATGTCCTTAGAATTCTGCTCAGTCCGGGGCTCATGCAGCCTCTACCCATCAATCCAAGTTGATGATGAGATGAAATCTTTTTACCATTTGTAATTGGATGAAGTCCCCAGATTTTGTAGGTAGGGAAACTAAAGCTCCAAGAAGTGAAATGACATTCCTGATGTCACTCACAGGCCAGGTTAGGAGTAAGCCCCCGCCTACCTCCTGTGTAGGGCTGGGGCAGGGCAGAAGGAGCACCAACCCATGCTGTGGGGTCAGGCCAGCTTTCTGGCACACATGTCTCTGCCCTTAGAGATCTTCCTCTTCCCTGCGTCCCTTCTACAGATTGGCCCTGTGTTCCTGTTCCACCCTCTGAAGGCAACGCTGGAGCAGACACAGCCGGCTGTGATCCGAGGAGCCGGGTTTTCCTTAAGCAGAAGAGCTCTGCATCCCTCAGCAATGGCGGAGCCGTGTGAGTACCTGGCCAGGGTGCGAGGTGCACGGAGGAGGCAGGACTTCTGGTTTCTCCCCCTCCCAGAGGGGCTCCCTGTAGGCTGTGCTGCAGGACATGGCGCCCTCAGGTCCCATCACCACTTTGGGAGACTGGCCTCTCTGTTCCACCCCGTGCCCACCTCTCCACAAAAGGTTCCCCACGGATGCTGCCTGAAAGCTAGTCCAGGCGGGCTGCTGGAGCGGTCCATGGTGGACTCCAGAGCTAATTCCTGAAACGTTACACGGGTGTCTCTGATGGCAGTGAGGTCAGTGGATTTAGACAGTAGGAGGTTCCCACTCTCACCTCCCATTATGCATGCCCATTTCCCTTTCCGGTGAGGGGCCTCTGCCTCCGCTTCCTCACTGCCCGTTGAGAAATGATTTGTTTCGACCCCATTCTGTTGACGGCCTGTGTGTGTCTACTCTTCCTAACTCCTCTAAGATATTTTTCCTCAGATCTCCACTCCAGTAGTGATTTCTGAAGCAACTGTATTTTGTAGACAATTTGGTAACATCCTTGTTACCTAACCCCTAACTCTTGCCACAATAATTCTTAGTAATGAACCACCCAAAACCAAGTGTTGCGAACTAACAGTCACCTACCTGTCTTGCACCGTGTGTCACTGAGGGGTGGTAGCAGGCAGGCTCCTCTCAGCCACCCCCCTCAGGGCCAGCAGGGCCCCAGGTCTGCTAACACCCTATTGGCTAAAGGAAATCATTGGCTGAGCCCAAAGAGGGGGGCCTGAGATCTGCCTCATCCAGCAAGGGCTAAGGTGTGGGGCCTGGTACCAGGCTGGGCACAGCATGCATGTTTAGAGCTCCTGATTTCCTCCTCATTTGTACATGATTGGACGTTCTTTTCTGAAGCCTGGTTGTGGGTCTTGGACGGTTAATCAGGTAGGTTTTCCTGAGTACTACACTGACCCTAACGTAGTGGTCAAGGCCTGCTGTGCCACAGTGTAGACAGGATGTCCGCACTCTGCGTCATGCCTGCTGTGCACATGTGGCCTCCCACTACTCCTGGGAGGCCCTGTCTAGGGCCAAAGAACCTGCCAGGTGTCCCTAGACCAGGAAGCGGTGGGCCCAGACCTCCCTCGGACTCATGTCCGGGCGCAATCTCTGCCCATCTACTCTGAGCCCTGGCACTGGGTCGGCATCCCTTGCTGTGTGGCCACTTGAGAGCCTGTACTTGAAGGGCCTCACGCTTCTGGGCCGCTTCTAACCCAGAGTAGAAGGGGTCAGTATAGGTTCCTGGCAGGTTGGAGCCAGGTCCTTGGTGGGCATTCCATGGCCCACAGACCTCTGAGGCAACAGCACAATCCTCTCTTCTCTACAGACAAACCCAGGAGAGTGGCATCAAGGAGTCTGTTTCTTGGGGTACTCAGAGGACCCAGGAGGTACCCTATGAGGCAAGGACACCCCTGGAGCGTGGCCATTCTACAAAGATCCCAGTGGTGCAGCCAGGTAAACCGGTGAGGGCTCCCAGGGCTGGGGAGTCAGGCTGGGGATGGGGGATGAGATAAGGTTTGGGGTGAGACAGGGATGGTGGGAGATGGCAGGAATGTGGCGGGGAGCCCAGGATGGGGGAGAAGGTGAGAGTGGGGTGGGGGCTGGTGTGACTGTGGGCTGCTATATGCCCAGGCTGTGGATGTCCAGATGCAGAGCATGGCCCTGAGAGGTCCTGACGGGGAGCCCCAACCCGGACTGGAGAGCCAGGGACGAGCGGCCTGCATGCCTCGCCCGGCTGCAGAGACTCAGGTGGGTGGTCTGGAAGGGTCAGGGTCATGGGAGGGGGGGTGGGGGATGAGGAGACCTGGCTTGGGTAGGGCTTGTGTCCTGTGTGAAGGCTCCCTACCTGCACTGCGACCACGAAACTGTCAGCCCTGTTGCGAACTCCCAGGATGATGGTCTCAAGAGGTGCAGCCAGAGTCCTCGGAGGCCTGCCAAGAATCCCCACCACCCACCTGTGCTCAGCCTCCTGCTGTGGCCCTGGGGCTTCCATCTCCCAGCCCAGTGTCCCTGACCCAGGCTTTCCCTCTCTCTAGGACATCCTTCTCCCACGCCAGCCTGCATTGTACCCCCCGGCCCCGCTGCCATGCACACGGTGCCTCAGAGCTTGGTCCTCCCTTTTCCCCATCGATACTCTAGGGATGACTTAACCTATGCTTTTTTTTTTTTTAAAGATTTTATTTATTTGAGAGAGAGAATGAGAGAGAAAGACCACATGAGATGGGGGAGGATCAGAGGAAGAAGCAGACTCCCTGCTGAGCAGGGAGCCCGATGCGGGACTTGATCCTGGAACTCCAGGGTCATGACCTGAGCTGAAGGCAGTCGCTTAAATGACTGTGCCACCCAGGCGCCCGACCTGCCCTGTTCTTTCCCTGGACTCTGGAGGCGGCACAACCTCCATCCCCTGCTCCTTCGGGGATGCTTTGAGTACCGAGCAGGAAGCTCCAGGGCAAGGGGGCTGTGGGCCCATTCACAAGTACTCAGAGAGGGGCCTGCAGACCTGAGGCTGTGTCAGGGGGCCCTGCTTTCACGTCCTGGGATGGTGAGGGGCTTTAGAGGGGCATGTCCTCCAGCCGGGGACCTTCAGTGTTTGCCTGGGGCTGACCCTGTCCCTGCCTCCTTTTGTGGTTCCTGGTTCTGCATATTCCAAATGACTTCATTCTCTAAACTTGTCTCTGCCTCCCATTGGTAGTGGCCCCCGCCCTCTTCCCCTTCCTGAGCCTGGCCCGCTGGGCGGCCAGCTTGAGGACGCCGAGTGGAGGCTGTGGGTCAGCTCCCCTTGGAGGGCCCCTTTCCGCAGGTCCCGATTTCAGCCCAGGGCAGGAGCCCCATGGCCCTGGCCCAGCAGAGCCATCACACGCAGCCACCCCTGAGGGTTCTCCCAGCCAGGCCCACAGCCTCCCTCTTCTTGGCATCCTCCCTGTCCCCGAGGGACACTGAGGCCAACAGCTCTCTGGGCCCCGCTGGCAGAGACGGACAGCACTTTGTGCAGCGTGCTCTGGGAGAAAGGGTGGGCCTGGGTGGGGAAGAGATGTCTGGGGAGAGGGAGGGGCTTGGTGGTTCCTGAACCCCAGGCCTTCAGTGCCTCCCTGGAGCCTGCCCGAGGCCCCTCTCTCAGACTGTGTGCCAACCCACATCCCACCCGCAGCCGGGCCCCAACGCCAGCCCCATGAAGCGCTCCATCTCCACACTGGAGCCCCAGCGTCCCCACATGGCTCATCTCTGCATCGCTGCCCTGGACCGTGCCCCAGCCAGCCAGGCTGCGCCCCATCACCACCACTGCTGCCATCGCCGCAGGGACAGGAAGCAGAAGTCCTTGGAGAAGTGACCCAGCCTGTCCGCAGACACAAATGGTGGTGCATGCGGGGGTCCCTTCTATGGCCAGGGCCTGAGGCATTCTTTTCTGTGCCTCTACCATCCAAACGGCCCTGAGTAGGGGCTGTGAGTCCCAGTTCTGGGGACCAGGCAGGATCACTCACGCACCTCAGCTCTCCCCCTGGGTCCCCCTGATAGCCCTGGAGACCGGGTCTGGGCTGGGGGACTGTCTCCCCACCTGGCTTGCTGTGCTGACTTCCCCTCTTCCTGGCCAGCACCCAGCAGTCCTGCAGGGGCAGGCCCACCCCTGGGAGAGGGATCCACAGGCTGCCGGATGGAGCGCAGAAAGGAGCAGGGCCGGTCCCAAGAGCGGAGGCAGCCCTCTTCCTCTTCCTCGTAGAAGCAGCGTTTCTACTCCTGTGACCGCTTTGGAGCCCGGGAGCCCTTGCAGCCCAAACCCTCCCTCAGCAGCCACCCCACGTCACCAACAGCTGGGCAGGAGCCAGGACCCCCAGGACTGGTAAGACAGGACCCCCCTCACTGCCCCTCCTTACGAGCCCCCCCTCCACCATGCTCCGAATCCTCCTTCATATCCTGGTTCCCAGGCCCGAGTCTGCTCTCCCACCCTCCTTGCTAAATTCCTCCCGCACCAGCCCGATCCTCCCCTCCCAACTGCCTTGGACTGGCCTCTGGTCTCCCTTCTCCCTGAGCTGTGCCTGTCCCTTTGTTCCCCACTGTTCCCCAACCATCTCCCCAGGCCTACTGGCACCAGCGGCTTTCCCCCCTCTACCACATACCCTATGGGTCCCCTCCCAGGGTGCCTACCTCTCTCCATGCCTCACCCCCCACCTCCATGGTTGTCACCTGCATTGGCCTCTGGTCTGGGAATTTGTTTTTTTTTTTTTTCTCTGTTCTATTTTCTGGTAGGGTGGTGGTTCAGTGAATGGGAGCCCCTTGTTGTCAAAATCCGGTACTAGCACCCCTGGCCATGGTGGGCGGAGGCAGCTCCCCCAGACTTCGCTGACCCCCCATCCCAGTGTCACCTACAAGACGGCCAACTCTTCGCCTGTCCACTTTGCTGGGGCACAGACCAGCCTCCCCACATTTTCCCCAGCCCGGCTTAGCCGTGGCCTTTCTGAACACAACACTCTGCTCCAGAAAGAACCCCTCAGCCAGCCCCTGGCCACCAGCTCTAGGATCGGCTCTGACCCTTACTTGGGGCAGCGTCTGGACAGTGAGGACACTGCCCGCACCCAGCCCGAGGACACGCTTACCTTCGAGGAGGCTGTGGCCACCAACTCAGGCCGCTCCTCCCAGACATCCTATGTGTCCTCCCTGACCTCCCAGTCGCACCCCCTCCGCCGCGTACCCAACGGCTACCTCTGCACTCTGGGGCTCAGCTCGGGCGGCTGTGTTCGGCATAGCTACCACCACCCCGACAAAGACCACTGGTGCTAGCCGCACCTCCACCGCGCGCCTACTCAGCGGGCGCGTTCCAGCCGATGAGTTTTATCATCCACGCTGGGCTCCCAGGGATACGCAGGGGCAGCAGGCCCTGGGAGGGGGGCCCCGCCTTTGGGGCCAGCTGGGGGAGGCCCCGCGGCTTCCCTCCACCCCCCGCCCCCACCTTCTCTTTCACGCTGGACCAATTCCTAAAGCCCTTTCGGAGAGGGACGTGGCTCGCTCTGTCCCCTTGTATGCTGCCTGCCTCGGTCTTGTACCACAGACCTTACACGGGAAGTCGCTGCATGTGCTGAGTGGGACCCTGTCAGTCTGAATCCTGTGTGATGGCTCCCAGCATCTGGGGGCTGTGTCCAGGTCACTTTTAGGAGGTCTGGATCTGGTAGAGACCATCCTTTATCCACGTGTTTGGTACGGAGCCCGGCCTGTTTACACGCCTGGCCAGATAAGAAAGAGTTGATGGTCAACAGCAGTAGCCTCGGGAGCCCAGCCTGTGGCTCCATGCATTCTTGTCGGCGCCCACAAACACAAACACATCCGGCGTGGCTCTTTGTACCTGAAACAGCAGGTGGACACCAGAAATACACTCACACATTCTCTGTCCACTCCCAGATGCTGTCAACCTTGACAGGGACCCGATCTGGAAAAGATTCTTGCTGTTGGTTTTGGTTTTTAATCGAAACACCCTTCCCTCTTTTGTCAATTCCATATTCTTGATCTAGAAAGAAGAGAAAAACAGAAAAATGGGGAAGGAAATAGTAACATAACTTAAAAAAAAAATCCAAACTGTAGGAAGCTCTCAGCTCTTTGGTGTGTGTGTGTGTGTGTGTGTGTGTGTGTGTGTGTGTGTGTGTGTG
>NW_027398054.1:0-14265 GCF_003265705.2 Callorhinus ursinus
GTTTATGGCAACCCCGAGCTGAGAGCCCGCGCCTCGGCTCCGTCTCTGCAGCGGGCTTCCCCGCTCAGATACCTGGGAGCTCTGGCGCACTCAGGCACCCCCGGTCTCTCCGTGACCCCAAGGGTCCTGAAACCACACTGTCCCGGGAGGATTCCACCCCCCGCTTAGCCACTGGAGTGACGTCCCTCAGCGGAGCCGACTTCTAAAAGGTCCAATTTTGTGCTCCGCGGCTCTAGCACTTGCCAGAAGTGGTTGTCGGAGGCCCCCTCCCCCGCCGTCTATCCTCCCGAATATCGCCTCGGATTCACTTCTCCGCACGTCCTACCTTCCAGAAAGTGGTCGCTTCTCTGTTCAGAGAGTTGTTGCTACTCTCCTCTTCGATCTCCTGTTGAGTTCGTAGGTGTTCAGAATGGTTTGATCCCTATTCATCTGAATTCCTGAGACCAGACGAAATCTAGGTCTCCTACCCCTCCGCCATCTTGCTCCGCCCCCCTCCTTCAATATTTTTACCTCAACAATTTCCAACACCTTGCTCGCAGTCCAAATGCCAGGGCTGTATAGGAAAGCTTCTGTTTGGTCAGAGCCTTACTCCCTAGACTCGATTTCAGTATGAGTCATCTCAGATGATTATGACGCCACATAACAAGAAACCACCAACCCCTAAGCGGGACACAACAGACATTCCCGTTTTCTCGAAAATCCAGGTGTTGGCTGTGTGATCTGCTCTTCTGGGCCAGGCACAACTGATGTTAAAATTGATCCTTGAGGAGCTTGAGGTTTTTGCATCTGAACTCAGGTATTAGATCACCAAGAAGTTTCTCGTATTACAGGGTGAAGTGTGCCTCACCTCTTTCCTCTCCCACCGCTGCACAAAGGAGATGGGATGCTACTGTCAGGGTCTACAGAGTTTCAAGTGTAGAGCCCTCTCTGCTCAACTCCCACTATCCCACAAACGTGCAGCCACCTTTGGTTAAACAACAGTTTCAGAAGCACTAGCTGCATGTGAGGAAGGAGTGAGTGATGAGGAATTATCATTATTTATTTATTAGTGAATGAGGTGAGATGAGACTGATGTCTGGTGGGTAAAAGTGAGCACCAGATGGATTTGTGATTCTAGTAATCCCCAGTGGTATGGGCTGATGCGCCCCCTAAAATTCATATGTTAAAGTCTTAACCTCCAGGACCTCAGAATGTGACCGTATTTGGAGACGGGGTCTTTAAAGAGGTGACTAAGGTAAAATGAGGTCCCTAGGTCGGCCCTAATCTAATCTGACTGGGGTCCTTATAAGAGGAGATCAGGACACAGACATGTGTAGAGGGACAACCACGTGAGGACACAGGGAGGGGACGGCATCTGCACGCCCAGGAGAAAAGCCTCAGGAGATACCATCCCTGCCCACGCCTGGACCTCGGACTCCCAGCCTCCAGGACGCAACACAGTAAATATCTGCTGTTGAAGGCACCCGCGCTGCAGTATTTGTTATGGTGGCCCTAGGAGACCAGTACACCTAATATACTTACGAAGGATAAAGACTGCATATACATCCTGCCAGGGAAGATTTCCTTTTTCTTTTTTTTTTTTTAAGATTTCATTTATTTATTAGAGAGAGACAGAGAGCACGAGCAGAGTGGGGGAGGGACAGAAGGAGAGGGAGAAGCAGACTCCCCGCTGAGCAGGGAGCCCGACAAGGGCTCGATCCCAGGACCCTGAGATCATGAGCTGAGCGGAAGGCCGACGCTTAACCGACTGAGCCACCCAGGCGTCCTCCGGAAAGATTTCCACTTGAATTCATTATGGTTTACACGTTAAAATAAATTAGACTATGTTATCTTGATTTTGGTACTGGCTGGTTTTATAGGTGTATGCAAAACTGATTGAATTGTACACCTTAGCCATATGCGGTTTCGTGTACTTTAATCATACTTCAATAGAATTGTGTAAAAATAAAATAGACTTCATTTTGCATCCGAAGCTATTGAAGTAAAACATAATAGTTAAAATATTTTGCACTTTTGTCTTCGATAAATGAGTTAAAATACAATCACATCCTTAACATGGTATACTCAATTACATTACAAACCTCTCTAGTCCTTTATTTTTAAAATTTTCCATTTGTAACTTTTTTTGTACTAGGCTTATTCATGGCATGCTTTAGATTTTATTTTTATCTTTTTTGTGTGTGTCCATTATCCTTTGCCTTGCTTTCACTGAGTTTTTAAATATCTTCATAAATTGTTTTTGTTATTTTTATTTCACTATTGGCTGTTTTGATTTATGAGTGAAGCATAATTGAACATGAATATAATTATTGTAATCAGGAAAAATATAATAGCTCAGACCAACATCCTATCCCCTCCTGAGACTTCCAGAAAAATGTTATGCTAAGATTCTTCTATGCCCACATTCTTATTTTATTAAACTTATCCAGATTTTAGTGCCAAGTGATGCCTCATTTTAATAACATATTTATTATGAAAATGTAATACCATGTCATTAATAATTTCATTACATTTAAAATTACTGTTATCAATTTTCTTAAATCTAACATCAGAATGTACTTATTTCATTGATCCTCAATGCTCTTATTCTGTCATATACCAGCCTTTGCATTAGGCTTTTTTTGTTCCTGATTCAATTTTAATTTGTTAGATTTGGTTGCTTATTTCACAAGTGTCTACTGTTCTGAAGGTGCATTTGTTCCATGTTTGTCTGAAAATGTACTGTTTCCCCAGAAGATATGAAGAACCTTGTAACCTGTTCTTATACACTCGGGTCACAATTCTGTAATCTCCTGGTAGTACAAAAATCATGTGAGTCTAGTGTAACCATCACTGTTTGCCCATAATAATGATCAGTACAAAACTTATACAGCTTTTTGTTTCTGCCAAAGACCTCAGATGTTTATACAAGCCAACCTTCACAACTTCCTGTCAGTGGTACTGTTCTCAGAGTTAATGTGCCTGATGCTAACCCTGATCCTTCCTTTGTACATAACTTATTTTCTGTATTTGGAAGCTTATTGATTCTCTCCTTATCCTTAAAATTAGGAATTTTACTAGGATATATGTATCTTATTTTCTTTTCAAATCCCCCTTATACTCAAGAAGCCCATTCGATTTGGAAAACTGAGTCTATTTTACCTCAGGAGAATGTTCTTTCACCGTGTCTTTGATTACGACTTATCACTGCATTCCCATCTGAACTTCAGAGATTTGACACATCCTGGTTTTATTCTCCTTCGTGGCTCTTGAGTTTTCTCTCATAATATTCATTTTCCTGAATAATTTTAGTCCATGACATAGAATGACTTCCTAATACAATCTCTTAAGTCAGTGTTTCAAATCTTCTGTGCCTTTACGTTAATCACTGCCTTGGATGAATTTTTAAGGTTAGGATTATTTTCACTGGCAATTATTTAGGTTTTACAGTTCTTCACTTCATAACAGCTTCCTATAGTTTTAATCATAAAATCCTTCTTATTAAATGCATAATATGTATTACAAAGTTTCCTTTATGGTGGTGGTGGGAGATGGAATAGTTTGGTCTTACTTTTCTAGCCATCTACTCACTTAAATGTCCACTGATTTTTCCTTACATGTTCAGTATTGACAACAAGGGTATAGCATGGATGTGTCTGCATGTTGTTAACAGACAATGGGACACTGGGGCAGAGGTTGGCCTGTAGACAATAAACAAGAAGATGTGATTATCTTGTGAGTTGGACCAGTAATAAATGGGCTTGGTGGAATGAAAGGCCACTAGTAGGTTTACCAGATAAAGCAAATGGCTAAAGGCAGGTTCTTCTAAGAGACTCGGTGGGGTATCTCCTGGGCTACTCTGCCTGTTCAGCCGTCCGTGGCTGTGGCTCACAGAACAATGCCCCAGGCTGCAGAACAGGTCACACACTGGAGGAGCTCGTAGCACTGCTTGTTTATTTCTGGGTAACGGTGGCAGGGCTAGGTGTGTTATCCTTCATGGAGTCTTAACGATCCATCTCCATGAAGAACCAAAGCTTCCTGCACATAGGGGAAGGCTTCATAAGCAGCCTGTTGCATGAGGTGCCTCACGGAGGCACTGGGGTGGAGCGACAGCCGTGGACATGCATCACCCCCTGAGGATCTTCTACAGTAGACGCTGGCCTGTTTTTACTGGATTGTTTTCTGAGTGGCCTGCTGCAATGTAAAGCTCACTGTGTGGAGGCTTTAGAGGGGTTTTGGTGAAGGATGAAAGAGATACAGGAGGTGTAGAGGAAGCACTGTTAATTCCATCCACTTCACAATTTTCTGGGTGACCCACCTTCTCCACTTGAGTATCTGTGGAAAGGACATAAGCATAGATTATTATGATCACATAAGATTTTTTTTTTTTTTTTTGGTGTGGTTTCTGCAAGCTGGGTCACAGAGACTTAGCCAACATCTGAAGCGACCTTTAGGTGCAAATTCCAAATTTGAACTCTTCCGGTTTCTATCGAGGCCTGAGGCCAGGTTTATCCTTCAGTTCTTCAGAGGCTTGGGTCTTCCACACACTAGTGAAAGTGCGATAACAGGGCAAAATTTGGGGATGCATAGAGGGACCAGTGCCCTGCACTCAAGACCCTGAAAGCAGGTTCAGAGAAAAGGTCCAGTGGCAGAAACTGGGCATGCAGAGAGGGCTCTGGGCAAGAGGGGTGAGCTTCTGTTTCTGCTCTTTATGTGCCTTCTTTGAACATCAGCTACTGCTTGGAAGGCATTTAGTGATGAAAGAGTATGTTGATTTCAAATACATTTGCTGTTGTTTGACAAGAATATGTATAATTTTTGGCTTGCATTGCTTTGAGTCATTCTTAGATCTTTAGCACTAAACAAAGTGCCTTCACCAAGTTATTTCTGTGAGAATTGAAATAGATACCTAAATGTGGCAACTCCTCTTGCATGCTGTACGAACATTTCTTATTTAATTTGGCAGTTTGATGATATCATAGTTCCCATTTAACTGCTAAACTTAAAACTTAGAATTTCCCAAGCTTAAAGCACAGTGGGTGGGAATGATACTTAGTGTATGTTTTAGCCCTTACACAAGAATTCTGTATGTTTTAACCTAATCAAGTGGAATTCTTTCTATGTAGAATTATATAGTACAGGATACTGGGAAATATCAGAAACTTAGCAGAAAATGCGCTTTAAATGTAGACAGTAACATAATCGAGCTAAAAATGAGGAGTTCGGGTCTGTTCTGTGTTGAAAGGGAGAAGCACTGAAGCTGGCAGAAACAGCATGATTTCAAAATGTGTGCTAAATACTAATTTGTGTCATGGATATTTCATCTCTTCCTCCTCCCCCTCCCCTTAATCTTTTCTCACAGCATGCTCAAGCAGAAGAAGATAATAATTAAGCTCATCTGCATTGTCTTTCATTGTCTTTGGGAATTCATGAAATGAGACAGAAGAATAGGACCCCAAAAGCTCTTTTTTAAAATGTGATATGATATTTACATCTTGTGAATTTAAATAAAATGGCCAGCATCCTTGTCCTGATGCCAAGTTTTCACTTGCAACATCAGACTCGGGTTGCACTCTCTCAAGGTGGGCAGGGCAGAATTCGGAATGTGATGATGCTCAGTTACAGGAATTTAACATATGTGGCTGTGATGCAGACTTTTACACAAGAGAAAAGGATCTAATTTCTACCTCAGGTTATTTCCTAAAACCCTTACAGATAGAGGTTAGGAACTAGGTAGTTTTATATCTCTATAGTCTGGCTTGAATAATGCAAACCCTCTAAATTTAAAGTTACCTGATTCTCTATTTGTTTGACTCAGCTTGACAGAAATCTGGGCTAAAGACAATGGATTAAGGTCTCTGTCCACATGGCTAGAAAATACATTCCCAAACTGGAAAAGGAGTCTTTATGATGACACACCCTTGAACAGGTTTCCTTCCAGGTTTATGTGTTGATTATGTACATTGATTATAAAATTCCATTTCTATAATAAATCTATTACCATTTAAGCCCAGCTACATATACCTTAAATGACAGTTTTTTCTTTCTCTATAACAATTCTTCTGTTAATGGAAACTTGCTTAAATACATAAGGTCTTACTAGATTCTGCTTTATCGATACAATGAAGACAGGACACGTTAGGTAACTCACATATTAGCGTAGGGTCAGTTTAGTCTCAAAATGTGAACAAGAACAACATGAACATACAAACATAAACTAAGATTCATTTTCAACCCTTATAAAACTCAAATAACCATTATAATTGTATGGAAGTTTTTTGGGGGAATGTAAATTTGAAAAATATAAAAATAAATTAAATAATATTTAAAGATTTATATTGCAATTACTTAGAATTAGCAACTATTAATGTGTGTTTCTATTTTAAAAGGAAAACAAGAAATATAAAGAAGAAAGGTGAAAGATTTGTACCCTGAAAATTATAAGACATTGGTGAAAGAAGTTGAAGAAAACACAAATAAATGGAAAGCTAGCCCATGTTCATGGAATAGAAGAATTAACATTGTTAAAATATCCATACACTCTAAAGCCATCTACAGATTCAATGCAATCCCTATCAAAATTCCAATGATTTTTTTTACAGAAATAGAAAAAAAATCCTAAAATGAAACTACAAAAGGCCCTGAATAGCCAAAGAAATCCTGAGAAAGAACAAAGCAAGAAACATCACAATTTTTGATTCAAAACTATATTGCAAAGCTATAGTAATCAAAATAATATGTTATTGGCATAAAAACAGACAGATCAGTGGAACAGAAATGTCCAGAAATAAACCCCGCATATAAGGTCAACTAATATGTGATAAGGGAGTCAAGAAGATTCGATGGGGAAAGGAAAGTTTCTTCAATAAATGCTGCAGGAAAAACTGGGAATAATGAAATTGGACCACCACCTTGACACCATTCACAAAAATTAACTAAAAATGGATTAAAGACATAAATTTAAGGTCTGAAACTATAAAAGTATTAGACTAAAATTTAGGGAAAAGGTGCCTTGACGTTGGTCTTGGCAGAAAAGTTTTTGGATATGACACCAGAAACACAAACAACAAAAGCAAAATTAAGCAAGTGGGACTATGTCAAACTATGGAGCTACTGCAAAACGAAAGAAACCATCAGCAGAATAAGAAGGCAGTGCATGAAATGGAGGAAAATAATTGCAAATCATGTATCTGTTAAGGGGTTAATTATTCAAAATATGTAAGACCTCACACAACTTTGTACAGAAAAAAAGTCCGGTTAAAAAAAACAGGCAAAGAACTTGAATAGATATTTTCTCCAAAGAAGACAGACAACCAGCCAAGAGGTTTAAAAATGTGCTCCACATCCCTCATCATCAGGGAAATGCAAATCAAAAGCACAATGAGTTACCACCTCACACCTGTCAGAATGGCTGGACTCAAAGAGGTAAGAGATAACAAATGCGGGTAAGGATAGGAAGTACAGAGAACCCTCATGCACTGCTGCTGGGAATGAAAACTGGTGCAGGCACTCCGGAAAACAGCAAGGAGATCACTCAAAAAGTTAAAAATAGAACTAGTATCCAATCCAGCAATCTCACTTCTTCATATATACATGAAGGAAATAAAAACACTATCTCAAAAAGATGTCTGCATCCCCATGTTCATTGCAGCATTATTTACAATAGCCAAGGCATGGAAACAACCTAAGTGCTCACTGACGGAGGTGTTAGCTAGACTTATTATGTAATCATTTTGCAATGAATTGTTGTATCAAATCATCGCATTGTATACTTTAAGCTTTCATATATTTATGTCAATAATATCTCAATAAAGCTGGAAAAAGAAAAGAAATTACAGATAAAACTTAAATCTATTGTAACATCTAACTTACCTTTTCTCTTCTCTTAACACATGAACTCCCAAAAGGCAATAATTCTCATGATTTTGTTTTGTATTATTCTGGGGCACCAGCACACAAACAAACACACACACACATACACACACACACACAGGCACACACACCATATTTGCACATATGTACATATATAAGATCATATTATAAATTTCTTGCCCACATGCTTAGTCTCATTTTTCTATTTGATTATCTACTTAAATTTGATCTTGTACTATTTCTGTATGTAGTCTAGGTACTCTTCCTGTGTTTGGTCCATATGTTCCACACATACCCTCCCAGCCTGTGCCTGTGTTTAATGAAGTAGTCAATTATTTCCTTGTTTTTCTTTATGGCTTATACAGTTTAACCTAATTAATAAATTCCTATCTAACCTAAGTGATAATGATGTTTTATATTTTCTTCCAAAGGTGTTATTTTGCATGTTTCTGACTTTACTTCACCTGGCATTTATATCTACATGTGTAAGAGGCAGGGATTGAAGTGTATTTGGTATTGAAATTCAACAAGGTATTCAGTTCTTGTTTTTCCATAATTAATTTTTAACTTCACTGCTAAACTTCCTCCCTTTGCCATATTGCATAGTGTGTGCTAAAATTTTCATCTCTATTACATTACATTACATTACATTACATTACTATCTCTGTATAAAATCTTCACTGTTTTAACTACTATACTTCAAATATTTTTCTTGATATCTGATGGGGAATATTTTGTATGTTCTAAAAACTACCTTCTTTTTAACTTTACTGGTCCATATGAATTTGAGAATCAGTTTTCAAGTTCCACAAAGTGCTCTTTTGGTATTTTGACTGAAATGCCATTAAGTTGATGAAAATTATTCCTATTAGTGATATATTATATAACAAATATCTGTGGTACTATTTCTCATTTACATTTTGGAAGCTAAATCTCAGGGTCATGTCTTCCAGCCCACTGGAAGATTTAAGTTTTAGAATAGATTTTATTTATACTGCAATGCTAATATTGTCAGTGTTACAAATTCAAATAATTCTTTGAAAAATTGTGGCTTTCTGTCTTTCTGGAGAGTACAAACTTTGTTTTTTATTTTTTATTTATTTTATTTTTAAAATTTAACTTTATTTAAGTTCAATTAATTAACATATAGTGTCTTATTAGTTTCAGAGGTAGAGTTCAGTGATTCATCAGTTGCATGTAATACCCAGTGCTTATTACATCAAGTGCCTTTCTTCATGCTCTATAAAGAACTTATCCAACTATACACCCGAAAAACAAATAATCCAGTCAAGAAATGGGCAAAAGACATGAACAGACATTTCTTCAAAGAGAGTGCAAACTTTGAAGCCAAGGAAAAGTTCATTACTTTTGGATCATTACAGCTTTTTTAAAAACAAATAAATACATGCAGATCAATTCCTGGAGAAGTGCTCAATACCTGTGTCTATAACTCAAACAATAAACCTGTCTCATGAATCAACTTGAGTTTCAGTTTTCCCTCATAAGCTTTCTTATCTTTACTATTTATGTCATGGTTTTTTGGTAGATGTAAATAAGTACCAATGGTAACATCTCTCCAAGAACATTAAGGAACTGAGTTGAGGTTGTGAAACCTTTGATGAAATTGTGTAGGCTTGATGCCAAATGTTAGGGGATCAGCATAGCACTGGATATTTAAAATAAAAAAAGAGATACTGCTAATCCTGGTAGAAATATGTAATGAATATTGAGAGAAAACTGGTAGAAAAAGAATACAGAATATGACCATTGTTGCCATGATAAACCATACCATTTTTTCATGCAATTTCCACTGGCATAAGGCAGTAAACAAACAATGTTTCAAAATAACACTTTACCATACATGCTCAATTCTGTTTTTTTCCCCAAGTGTAACTGTAATAAAAATAAAACATACAAAAATATGCACCCATGATAGCTCTAAGAATAGGAGTATGGGCATGGGTAGACTAGATATTTTAACAAATTTGTATCCAAAAATACTTGGGACCATATACATGGATTAGCCAGAGAAGAGAGAACTAGTCTCACATACACACAAATACATGCAAACTCAAAAAAGGAGACATTCTTGGAGAGGTTCCCAACTTATTGTTTGGTATATAGAAAGGGTAGAGATATGCACAGGGTGGTTACTTAATAAATGGATTATTTGTAGAAGGCTGTACTGGTCCTATTTTACATTCCTGACTTTCTACCCTCAAATTCAAGCAGCTCTTGCGTACACAAAGAACAAACAGTATTCAGAACGGGCTGGTTAACCTGCTGTGGTGGGCTCCATTCTCAGTGGAGATGATGGCACTCCAGAGTAGATCACTCCTTAGTTTGGCACTTGAGAGGAGGTTTCAGCCAATTCCCCCATCCTCAATGCAGCCAACTTGAGCTGAAACTAAGCCATTCACATGCCAGTGCATCTACAGAGTGCTTTCCCACAAGCTCCCTACTTATTATAAACATCTGATTTATCAGGCTGTGGGTAGAAAAGGAAAAAAAAATCAGCACTGCGTATCAATTTTCATGTTAAGGTATATGAGTACACGTCTTTTAGCACAGATTAGACAATAATGGGCATCACAAAAGATAAATATGAGCAGAAACAAAGCAAAAACACAAACTACAGAATTCAGAAAAGCTGTCACCAAGGAACCAGCAGAATTCTCAAATTTTCATTTAATATCTGATAGAAAACTTGAGGAAGTTAAAAATACAATAAGTAAAAATAGATTGGTCTAACAAAGGAACTATGCAGACATTTTAAAAATCAATGAGATAGTAAAATCTTCATTGTTACATAAAGTAAAATAATTAAAATTTAAAAATCAATAGAATTTGTACATTATAAATTTAAGAACATTCATAAAATTAGGACAAATTAAACATAGAACACAGGTGAGAAAATCTTAGGAAATGAAAAAAATTAATTCAAGAATGGCAATACACACTTTATAGAAGATGCAGTGAGAGAACAGAGAAAATATAAGGGACGATAAACTATTATGGCTAAACTATTATTTTAAATAAAAATTACATTTTTAAGTGCTGAAGAAATATGACTCTGCAGTGTGCTGAAGGACATACACAGGAACAAGCAATATGAATTAATGAGCTACATTCAGGATGCCATTAACAAAGTGAAGCTCCTAAAAGCCTCTCAGAAAGAAATAAAGTACCTTCAAAAGGGTAAAAAATAGACTGACAACACTGACAACATTCATTCTTTTTTTTTTTTTTTTGGAACATTCATTCTTGAAGGCAAAGAAACATTACCTCAGTTTCAGAGGGAGGGTAATTTTCAAGATAGAATTCCATATCAAACCAAATTATCACTCATAAGGAACATAATTTCGGACATAAAAGGCTTTAGAAGATGTATTCATTATTGAAAGTGAGGTATTGAAGTTTCCTACTATTATTGTATTGCTTTATATTTCTCCTTTCAGTTCTGTCCATGTTTGCTTGATATATTTAGGTGCTCTGATGTTGGGTGCATATATATTTATAATTGTTATATTTTTCTAGAGGATTTATCCTTTTATCAACATATAATATCCTTCCTTGTCTCTTACTGGGTAGAACATGAAAACAGAAGACCAATAAACAGGACAACACTATAGACAAAATGGCCCCAACAGATATAGACAGAACATTCCACTCAACAACAGAACATATATTTTTCTCAAATGCACACAGAATTTTTCCTGCACAGATCATGTGTTAGGTCAAAAAATCAAGTACTAACAAATTTAAGAGGATTTAAATCATATCAAGCATCTTTTCTAACCACAATGGAATGAAAGAAGTCAATAGCTGAAAGCAAACTGGAACATTTACAAATATGTGGATATTAAATGGCAAACTCTTCAAGACCCAGAAATCAAGAATAAATCAAAAAGGAAATGAGAGGGAAAAAAAATCCTCAAGAAATTGAGAATGAGAACACAACATATCAAAATTGATGGGATATAGCAAAAGCAATACCAAGAGAAAAGTCTATTGCAATAAAAGTCTACATGAAAAATAAAGGTAATAGAGCAAATAAACAACCTAGCTTTACACCTCAAAGAACTAGAAAAAGAACAAACTAAGCTTACCAATAGCAGAAGATATTAAATAACAAAGATTAGTGTAGGAAAAAAAGAAAAAGAAATAGAGACTAGAGAAACAATGGGAAAAAATGAAACTGAGAGTTGTGTTTTGAAAAGATAAACAGAATACTCAACTCCTTAGCTGGACTCACTTAGAAAAAAAGAAGTTTCAAATGAATGAAAGATGTTACAACTGATGCCACAGAGAAAGAAAGGAACCTGAGACAACTATAAACAATTAAATGTCAACAAACTGGAAACCTAGAAAGAATGGATAAATTCCTAGAAACATACAACCATCCAAGACTAATCTTGAAAAAATTAAAAGTCTGAATAAAACTGCCATTTGCATGAAAACTGAATCAGCGATCAAAAACTTCAAAACAAAGAAAAGCCCAGGACCAGATGGCTTTACCAGTGAATTCGACCAAGCTTGTAAAGAATAAACACTAATCCTCCTCAAACATTTCCCAAAAAATGAAGAGGAGGGAATACTGCCAAACTAATTTTATGAGTTTAGCATTACCCCAATACTGAAGCCAAGATGAGGACACTACAAGAAACAAAAGCTATAGGCCAAAATTCATGATCAATACAGATGCAAAAGTCCTCAATAAAATACTAGCAAACTAATCCAAGAACACGTTAAAGGATCATACAGCATGATCCAAGTGGGATTTATTCTTGGGATGCAAGGATAATTTCAACATATATAAATCACTAAATGTGATATACCACATTAACAGGATGAAGGATTCAAATCATACAATCAGAAAAAGCATGTGACAAAATTCAACATCCATTTAGGATAAAAACTCTCAACAAGTTGGGTAAAGAAAGAATCTCAACATAAGGAATACTATATATGACAAGCCCACAACTAACATCATACTCAAATGTGAAAAATAAATAAGTAAAAGCTATTCCTTTAAACTCAGGAGAAAGGCAAAAATGTGCACTCTCCCCACTTCCCTTCAACATAATACTAGAAGCTCCAGGCAGAGCAATTAGGCAAGAAAAAGAAATAAAAAGCATCCAAATCACATAGGAAGAAATACAATTGTCCATGTTTGCAGATGACATGATTTTATATATGGGAAACCCCAAAGACTCTATCAAAAAAGCTGTTAGAAATAATTTAAAAATTCAGTAAAGTTGCAAGATACAAAATTAACATACAAAAATCAGTTGCATATCTATAGATTTGTAACAAACTATCTGAAAGGGAAATCAGAAAACCAAATCCATTTACAACAGCATCATAAAGTATCAAATGCTCAGAAATAAAGAAGTGAATGACTTGTATAATAAAAATTACAAAATACTGATGAAAGAAATTAAAGATACAAACAAAATGAGAAGATATCCCATATTCATGGAGTGGAAGACTTAGTATTATTAAAATACCCATATTACCCAAAAGAATCTACAGATTTAATAAAATTCCTATCAAAATCCCATTGTTATTTTTACAGAAACAGGAAAAAAAATCCTAAAATTCATATGAAACCACAGAAGACCAAGAATAGCCAAATATCTTGAGAAAGAACAAAGCTAGAGGCTTCCTGATTTCAAAATATTTTACAAATCTACATAAACAAAAGAGTACAATATTAGGATAAAGACAGATATGTAGATTAATAGAACATAAAAGACAGCCCAGAAATAAATCCAGATTATATGGTCAATTAATGTTTGCAAGAGAATGAAATTGGACCCTTACCTTACACTATATACAAAAATCAACTCAAAATCACTGAAGACTTAAACATAAGACCTGGAACTTTACAATTCCTAAAACACTTAGGGGAAATACTTCATACCATTGGTCTTGGCAATGATTTCATGGATAAGACATCAGAGTCTCAGGCAATAAAATGAAAAATAGGCAACTGGGATTACATCAAATTCGAAAGCTTCTGCACTACAAAAGAATAAATGAAGTGAAAAGGTAATCTATGGATTGGGAGAAAACATTTGCAAACCATATATCTGGTAAGATGTTACCCTCTAAGATATATAAGTAACTCCTACAACTCAGTAGAAGAAGTAACCCAATTTAAAATATAAACTAAGGGGGGCGGAGCAAGATGGCGGAGGAGTAGGAGACCTAGATTTCGTCTGGTCTCAGGAATTCAGCTGAATAGGGATCAAACCATTCTGAACACCTACGAACTCAACAGGAGACCGAAGAAGAGAGTAGCAACAACTCTCTGAACAGAAAAGTGACCACTTTCTGGAAGGTAGGACGTGCGGAGAAGTGAATCCGAGGCGATATTCGGGAGGATAGACGGCGGGGGAGGGGCCTCCG
>NW_027398055.1:0-14265 GCF_003265705.2 Callorhinus ursinus
CTTCCCCTTCTCCTCTCCTCCTTCTGCCTTGTCTTCCTGGCAGGAGCCGGGACAGAGTTCCCGCCTGTCCCTGGCTGCAGCCACGGCTGGAGTCAGAGGGGCGGGGAGGATGCCGGGGAGGAGGAGCCTGCCAGCAGGATGCCGGAGTGTGAAGGGGGTTGTTACTGTAATGAGGGACACCGTGAGCATTCAGGGATTTGAGCCCTTTTTAGAAATGTGCAGAGGCCCCAGGCCTTGGCCCCTGCCCAATCCTTCACTATCCACAACGCCGTGCATCCTCCCCAGCCCAGTCTATGTCCACAGCCCCTCCTCCCTCCAGCCCCAGGGGCTCCACAATCTGTGAAATCATTACAAGCTGGACACGAGCCATCCCTATGGGGCCTGCTTCCGGGTCATGCAGCCCCACTGTGAGGAGAGATGAGGCCATGCATGAGTGGGGAGAGGGCAGAGTGGACTCTCCCTGGGGGCCATGGATCCCTGGTCAGTGCAGACCCTGTTGTGTGCTGGCCCCTAGGGCACCCTGATTCCAGCTGCTGGTCAGTCTCCAGGAGGGAGACCAGAGTGTGGCTCCTGCTAGCTCAGATGTGTCACACCGTCCTGTAGCTACAGCCTGTCCCACCAGCTGAACTCCCCTTCTTTATCGGGCAGCTAAACTTCAAGGTCCAGAACAGGCCACCATGAAGGTCAGGGGCCAGTGCATGGATGGTCAGGCAGGGAGGGCTCACTTTCCACTCAGGGAGACTCTGGCTGGTCTAGCAGTGGCTCCGGAGGGCTGGCTTTCCAGCTTCTCTGCTAACCAGCTCCGGGACTGGAGCCATTTACCTCCCCTCTCTTTTCCTCGCTCTCCTCCTCTGTGCAATGGGGTAATGCTGAATGATCATTCCCATGGCAGGAACATGTGTAGTGCTGACGATTTACGTAAGCTGGGCAGAGAGCCTGGAATGCAGAGTGCAGAGGGGCATGGTGAGTGGTGTGGGCAGTGAGCACTCCTTCCCCCAAACGCAATTCAGCTCTTCCACTGAGCTGCCAGGCCCCTGGCTGGAAGCCCAGTTGCAGTGGCCGACCACACTCCTGACACCAGGCCCCTGCGTGTGGCTCTTCCTCAGCACTGGGACACGGTGGGGACCCCGGGACATGGGGCCAGCTCCTCTCTCTGAGGGAAGGAGAACGAAGAAGTCTTTCCTTGGGGTCCCTCAAAGCCACATAAGAGGGGAGGAGGCTTCCCCCAAACAGTACAATGAAATTCTGCTTCTGTTAGAACCTGAGCATTGGGGTTTTGTTATTTCACTTGCTGGGCTGATGAGATACACTTGTTCTCCATGACTCCAACTCAGATGAAGAGCCCTTGCAGGTCCCAGGCATCCTGGACCTGGGGAGGTGAGAGAGGTCAGTCCCCCCCTGGTTCCTGAAGGAGACCTCTCCTCCCAAAGACAGGATGGTTTCGGGTCGTGATCCTGGGCTAGGGTTGGAGATAGCCTTTCACTGCTCCTGACTCTGGGGCTGATTGGGCCTTTTTTAGGCATAGCAACAACCACCGAAGGCAGGGGCTTCAGAAAGAACACACTCCTGGACCCGGTCCCGCCCCAGGTCGGTGGCTGCCTTCCCCAGCTCCAGAGGAAGAGGAATACCCTCTGCTTCTTTGGGCGTTGGTCCTCTGAGCCACGATCAAGCAGTGACAAGTTTCTAGTCCTCCTCTGGATGTGCACCAGGCCCGTCACTGTCCACACACGAAGACGGGCAACGTACTAAGTAAGTGCAGGAGGTGATCCTATTCAAATGGCCTGCGGGCCGGTGGAGCTTGCTGCTTTTGTGCCCTCCAGTGGGCCCCCTTTCCATGGATGGGAATCCTCCTGGGGTCTCCTCTCTGCCCTTGGAGCTCCATTCTTGTTGGTTTCAGGTCCAAGGGACTCCAACATGGCATTGTGCCCCATGTCCCCAGGGATGGTGGTAATGGTCCATGAGGATCGTCTGCGAGGGTCCTCCAGATTCCTGTTCCCCCAGGCACAAGTGTGGTGGCAACAAGCCGCAGAGCCATCCTCCAACTTCAGCATTGTGCCCCATGTCCTCAGGGGGATGGTGGTAATGGTCCGTTATGATTGTCTGGGAGGGTCCTTCAGGTTCCTGCTCCCCTAGGCACAGGTGCGGTAGCAAGAAGCCCCGGAGCCATCCCCCAATTTTAGCATTGTGCCCCATGTTCCCCAGGGATGGTTATTATGGTCCGTTGTGATGGTCTGGGCACGCCCTCCAGGTTCCTGCTCCCCTCAGGCACAGGTGTGGTGGCAAGAAGCCCCAGAGCAGTCCTCTAACTTCATCATTGTGCCCCATATCCTCAGGGATGGTGGTAAGGGGCCATCAGGATCATCTGGGAGGGTCCTCCAGGTTCCCGCTTCCCCAGGCACAGGTGCGGTGGGAAGAAGCCCCAGAGTCATCCCCCAAATTCAGTATTGTGCCCCCGAGGATGCTGGTCATGGGCTGTCAAGATGGTACAGGAGGATCGTCCAGGTGGGGGCCTGGAGGCTGGAGTTAACCAGATCCCACTGAAGTTGCATGAGGAACAGATGAGTTGAGGTGTTCATTTGGAAGAATAATTTCACTTTTCCAAAATGTGAAAGTCATTGGTCTACTTTAGAATGAAGATAATGACGACTTAAAAAACAAGTGTGTGTTTCCCCTTCTGCCAGAAATTGAAGCAGGTGTGCAGGCCATAGGTCAGAGGACCTACTTATCCCCACCTGACAGCACTTATCTGCTGTGGATCTAGGAGACTCAATGTTTTGAACATCAGCCTGTGAGTCAGTGATGCAGCTATTCACAGGATGTCAGTGTCCAGAGAAAGCAGCAGGTCTATTTGGCACAGTGTCATCTTCATGTCAGGACTGGAGGTCAAATTTCCCATGAACCCCAAAATTCCAGGGATTTTCTCTTTTCTCTAGTTGACCCAGGGTTAGGGTTAGATTTAGGGTACGTGTTAGGGCATGGGTTAGGGTTAGGGTATGGGTTAGGGTACGGGTTAGGGTTAGAGTACGGTTTAGGGTTCGGGTTACGGTTAGTGTACGGTTTAGGTTACGGGTTAGGTTTAGGGGTTAGGGTACGTGTTAGGGTATGGGTTTGATTTAGGGTATGGGTTAGGGTACGGGTTAGGGTACAGGTTAGGGTTAGGCTTAGAGTACGGGTTAGGGTACCTGTTAGGGTACGGGTACGGGTTAGTGTTTGGGTTACGGATAGGGTTAGGGGTTAGGGTTAGGGTACGCGTTAGTGTTAGGGTACGGGTTAGGGTACGGTTTTGGGTTAGGGTTCGGATTATGGGTAGGGTTAGGGTTTAGGGTTAGAGTATGGGTTAGGGTTAGCGTACGGGTTAGGGTACGGGTTAGGTTTAGGGTTAGGGACCTGTACACATGTTCCGTGCCTGCTATCACGGGAGGCTGGTGCATACTTGACCATGCAAGGATGAGCCAGGGGCTGGGCTTGGCATGGAACACAGCTCAGAGGGGCTTGAATCTGCTCTGGGGTCCAGACAAAGCCGCCCCTCTTCTGCCTCTGTCTCAACCCCCGTGGGAAGGTAGTAATGAACTGTTTCTGACCTTGTCCTCTTACAACACAGACTTCCAGGCTCTCCCATTAGGGTTAGGCTCAGGTTCCTGGGCCTCGTCTGTGCCCATGTGCTGGGCCATCCCCACAGTGCCTCCTGGCACCCCTGAGTCCTGGTCACACATCCCTGTGGAATCCCCTCCCCTCCAGGGTGGATGGCCTATGTGATGGCGCTCTCAGGAATAGAATGGCACAAAATGCCGGGATGTCATTTCCAAGCTGATGGAGTCTGTGACTTCTACTGGTTCCCTCTGTCCTGTGTTCATTCTCTGTCTCCTTCTCTGTCTCTGTGTCTGTGTCTCTCCCAGGAGCAGGATCTGTGTGTTCCATGGGTGATGTGAGAACTCTCAGAAGCCTCCCTTGTCCCCGTTTCCCTCTCCAGTCCTGGTGCTCCATTCCTACCTAAGGCCTCCTCACACTGACCAGAGCAGTGAATCTGGATCCTCTTCCAAATGCGGACCCTGAGGCTTCAACAAGGAGGGCCCTGACCTGGGTCTCCAGACTGGTGGCCCAGTGCTCTGCCATGTTCTGCTAGCCAGATCCTCAGCCCTCCAAGCCCCAATTCTGTCCTCTGCTGAGAAGGAGCTCGAGGGGGTAGAAAATATTTTCTCAAGACTGGGATCACAGGGGGGTCGGGGAATGGAGATCCAAGTCCAACGGACCCTTCTACAAGCCTGTGGGACCCTTGGGACCCTGCATCTCTGCAGCCCAAGTGACAGCAGAGTAAGCTGAGGCCTTTTGTGCTATAGCCCTCTGGACTTGGGGGTGGGTATCTCTTCCTACTCCCAAGTGCCCAGGGTGGTGGTCGACAGCGGAACCCTCACACTATCAAAAAAGGGAAAAATCTTCACATTTAGTGTCTTAGTCTGCTTGGGCTGCCAATAACAAAGAACCACAACTGAGTGGCTTAAACAAGGAAATTTATTTCTAACAGTCTAGAGGCTGAAAGTCCAAATCAAGGTGCCAGGAAGGTAAATTTCTTTCCTGGGCCTGTTCTCCTGGTTTGTAGGGTGGTCACCTTCTCACTGTGTTGCTCTCATGGTCTTTCCCTGAGGGCATACAGAGAGTGAATGAATTTTCTGGTGCCTCTTCTCATAAGGACACTAACTCTCTGGGTCAGGGTCCCAACCTTCTGACCTAATTTCACCTAATTGCCTCCTTCTTGGCCTTATACAGTCAAAATGAGTGTTCTAGCTTCAACATGTGAACGGGGGCAGCACACAATTCAGTCCATAGCACATACCTTTTACCTCCTACAAAAATTAACTTGAAGTTGATCATAGATATAAATGTAAAATGTAAAATTATAAAACTTCTAGAAGGAAACACAGGAGAGAGTTTTTGGCAATTTTGAGTTTGGCAAAGATTTTTGAAGACACCAAAAGCATGAGCCATAAAAGAAAAATTGAAAAATTGAATTTTATCAACATTAAAAACTTTTGCTCTTCAAAAAGACATTTAAGAAAATGAAAAGACAAAGCTAAGGCATTGGTGAAGATATTTTTGAAACATGTATCTGATATAGGATCAGTCTCCGGAATAGATAAATGTCTGTCACAACTCAGTAATTGGAAAATAAACAACCTAATAACAATGGGGAAAGGATTCGAATAGACATGTCACCAAAATATATATATGGTAGGCAAATAAACACCTATAAAGATGCTCAATATCATTAATCATTAGAGAAATCCAAAATGAAGTCTACGGCCATACCACCCTGAACGCGCCCGATCTTGTCTAATCTCAGAAGCTAAGCAGGTTCGGGCCTGGTTAGTACTTGGATGGGAGAAATCCAAAATGAAGCCATAGTAAGATAACACTACATGGTTATTAATACGACTAAAATACTTCTTTCAATGACAATATTAAGTCCTGGTGAGAATGCATAATATGGAATTCTTGTGATCCTAGTTTGGCAGTTCCTTACCGTACAGCCCAGCCAGCCCACTCCCAAGTGGGAAGAAAGAAAACATACATCTGCACAAAAACATATATGCAAGTGTTCACAGCTTTATTTCATAATCTCCTCAAAATGTAAGCAACTCAAATGTTCACAACTGGTGAATGGATAAACAAATTGTGGTCTATCCATACCATAAGGTAGTACTCCGCAGTCAAAAGAAACAGGCTACTTATACACTCAACAACATGGACTGAATCACAAAGGCACCACGCTGAGTGGAGAAGTCCTACTCAAAAGCCAATACACCTCATGACGTTGTTTGTGTGGCATTCTGGAGAAGGCAAAACAGACCGAGACAGAAAACACACTAGGGATGGGACGGGGTGAGAGGAGGCCAAGAGGTCAGCTACAAAGGGAGCACAGAGGGACTTTGGCTGTGGGGCTATATACCATGTCTCTATTGTGGGGGTGGATGTGCGGCTTTTTGCATTTACCAAAGTTCATAGAATGGGATAACTGAAAAGGGTGGATTTCACTGTATGTACATTATACCATAGTAAACCTGATGCAAAAAAAGTTCAATCAGAGTATTTTATCCCTCTGCTTATCACACTCTGCTGCTTCCTATCTCAACATCTGCTCCCTGCAACCTCTCACCCCCACCCCCTGCTCAGTGAGCCTTGCCTTGCTGGCTGGTTGTGTGACACACCAAGGCCTTTCACCCCCTGGTCCTTTTCTGCCTTCGGGGTCTTACACACACACCACCTTCTCATGAGACCTTTCCTGACTACCCTGTCCAAAATTTCAGCCCTCCTAATATTTCTCATGCCTCCCTACTTAAGCTTTTTCTGCACCCAACACACTAGGTTTTGAACTTACTGTCAATTTATTGTTGAGTCAAGCCACATGGTGCCACAAAGGCTGCTCCTTTGCTTTTGTTCCATCACCTAGAATAGTCCCTGGCACGGGAGGGTGCTCACTTGATAGTTTTGAATGGCTGGATGAACAGCTGGACCGCCACCATATCCCTTCTCCACTCCCAGGGCCCACACACACAGGCCTCTGTCTCTGCACGTGCCATTCAGGGACGCTCTGACAGCCGCCGTGGCCGTGCTTCTCCCCGCTCTGTCGTTCTCCTGGCACTGTCCTTGCCCCATTTCCCCTCACACCACACCTCTCCCTGCCGGCTCCCCCAGGGGGCCCGTGAGACAGCTCCTAACATCTCTCTTCCCCTCCACACCCTTGTTCTGCCCCAGCCGGCACCAAGCAGCATCAGTGTGATGCAGAGTTGAGGAAGGAGATTTCCTCTATGTGGGCCAATCTGTCCCAGAAGACCCGGGATTTACTGGTGCCACCCCATAAACGTAAGTGAGGGCAAGAAATTCTCCTTGTTCAACCCCCTTTTGTGTCCCACCCAGAGGCAGAGCCAGGAGGCCTGGGCCAGGGTGACCTCGTTATAGTCTAGACTTAATTTCCACCTGCAGGGAGAACGGTGTTACCAGTGGGTGCATAGGGACTGTGGGAAGGGATTCCCTGGGTTTTACTCTGATGACCACAGTCACCCACGTTCCTGGTGGGGGTGTATACTTAAAAAATTCCGGAGAACAGCAGGGAGACCCCTACAGTTAGAGATGAGGTGCTTAAAGATTAAACCCCACATCCACTTCATTGGGAGGAGATAGAGCGCCCTGTGGAGAGTCAGTACAGCTCCAGAGGACACGCACACAGTGTCCAAAGATGCAACTTCAGCCAAGCCCTGTACCCTTCCCTGAGCATGTCCAGGAGTCCTTGTGGTGGAGGCTGTTCCCTTGCCCCCCACCTCCCCTTCCTCCTCCACACTCCACCCTCTGTTTTCTCTCCCTCCAGCCAATGAGATGACCGTAGGAAAGGTGTATGCAGCTCTGATGATACTTCTACAAACAGAACAAGACCCCCAGAGAACAGATTCAACAGGCCACGGGAGGCCTGTCCCAGGTACCGAGTTCCAGGATTTCCAAGAAGTAAAGCCCAGACTCTGGCACCCATCAGTTTTTTTGACGGCAGAGGAAACCCACATCTTTCATGGGATTGCACAGCGGGAAAAGGAAGATGAGAGATTCTTACTGTAGCCTCACTCTCCGGCCCCAAAGTCAGAAACCCCATACAGACTGTATGCTTTCCAACGGCTGGTCTCTTGCTGGTAGTGGTGGCCCCCTGACGTGGAGACCTAGTGTTCAGGAGCAGTAGACAAGGGGCTGAGGACATGTTCCCTGGAGATACCACTGTTTTAAGTGGTAGAAGAAAGAAGTTTGAAGAATATTTGTGGAGGTTGTTTGGGGAGGTTCGAGGAGAAACTGATTACCGTGCACATTGGCAGGGACCAGAGAGAATCAAACTGAAGAGTCCAGGGTCACGATTTCTTCAACTCATGACTCTGACTGGGCTGGTTTGGGGCCCCATCTTCCTGACGTCATCCTTCAAAGATAACAACTTTCCCACGCAGCCAAACCATCAGTGACCATATGTATACTCTGTCTAGAAAGTTGCCTGGTGTTCGGAGCTTACAGGGACATTCACCCATCGTAGGATGGGAAGTATCTGATGCCCACACCACATCCCCCATTCCCCTGTCTGTTGCAGACATCCATCAGTGCCCCCCGCCACCCCCTGAGCCCTGAAATGTCCTTAGAATTCTGCTCAGTCCGGGGCTCATGCAGCCTCTACCCATCAATCCAAGTTGATGATGAGATGAAATCTTTTTACCATTTGTAATTGGATGAAGTCCCCAGATTTTGTAGGTAGGGAAACTAAAGCTCCAAGAAGTGAAATGACATTCCTGATGTCACTCACAGGCCAGGTTAGGAGTAAGCCCCCGCCTACCTCCTGTGTAGGGCTGGGGCAGGGCAGAAGGAGCACCAACCCATGCTGTGGGGTCAGGCCAGCTTTCTGGCACACATGTCTCTGCCCTTAGAGATCTTCCTCTTCCCTGCGTCCCTTCTACAGATTGGCCCTGTGTTCCTGTTCCACCCTCTGAAGGCAACGCTGGAGCAGACACAGCCGGCTGTGATCCGAGGAGCCGGGTTTTCCTTAAGCAGAAGAGCTCTGCATCCCTCAGCAATGGCGGAGCCGTGTGAGTACCTGGCCAGGGTGCGAGGTGCACGGAGGAGGCAGGACTTCTGGTTTCTCCCCCTCCCAGAGGGGCTCCCTGTAGGCTGTGCTGCAGGACATGGCGCCCTCAGGTCCCATCACCACTTTGGGAGACTGGCCTCTCTGTTCCACCCCGTGCCCACCTCTCCACAAAAGGTTCCCCACGGATGCTGCCTGAAAGCTAGTCCAGGCGGGCTGCTGGAGCGGTCCATGGTGGACTCCAGAGCTAATTCCTGAAACGTTACACGGGTGTCTCTGATGGCAGTGAGGTCAGTGGATTTAGACAGTAGGAGGTTCCCACTCTCACCTCCCATTATGCATGCCCATTTCCCTTTCCGGTGAGGGGCCTCTGCCTCCGCTTCCTCACTGCCCGTTGAGAAATGATTTGTTTCGACCCCATTCTGTTGACGGCCTGTGTGTGTCTACTCTTCCTAACTCCTCTAAGATATTTTTCCTCAGATCTCCACTCCAGTAGTGATTTCTGAAGCAACTGTATTTTGTAGACAATTTGGTAACATCCTTGTTACCTAACCCCTAACTCTTGCCACAATAATTCTTAGTAATGAACCACCCAAAACCAAGTGTTGCGAACTAACAGTCACCTACCTGTCTTGCACCGTGTGTCACTGAGGGGTGGTAGCAGGCAGGCTCCTCTCAGCCACCCCCCTCAGGGCCAGCAGGGCCCCAGGTCTGCTAACACCCTATTGGCTAAAGGAAATCATTGGCTGAGCCCAAAGAGGGGGGCCTGAGATCTGCCTCATCCAGCAAGGGCTAAGGTGTGGGGCCTGGTACCAGGCTGGGCACAGCATGCATGTTTAGAGCTCCTGATTTCCTCCTCATTTGTACATGATTGGACGTTCTTTTCTGAAGCCTGGTTGTGGGTCTTGGACGGTTAATCAGGTAGGTTTTCCTGAGTACTACACTGACCCTAACGTAGTGGTCAAGGCCTGCTGTGCCACAGTGTAGACAGGATGTCCGCACTCTGCGTCATGCCTGCTGTGCACATGTGGCCTCCCACTACTCCTGGGAGGCCCTGTCTAGGGCCAAAGAACCTGCCAGGTGTCCCTAGACCAGGAAGCGGTGGGCCCAGACCTCCCTCGGACTCATGTCCGGGCGCAATCTCTGCCCATCTACTCTGAGCCCTGGCACTGGGTCGGCATCCCTTGCTGTGTGGCCACTTGAGAGCCTGTACTTGAAGGGCCTCACGCTTCTGGGCCGCTTCTAACCCAGAGTAGAAGGGGTCAGTATAGGTTCCTGGCAGGTTGGAGCCAGGTCCTTGGTGGGCATTCCATGGCCCACAGACCTCTGAGGCAACAGCACAATCCTCTCTTCTCTACAGACAAACCCAGGAGAGTGGCATCAAGGAGTCTGTTTCTTGGGGTACTCAGAGGACCCAGGAGGTACCCTATGAGGCAAGGACACCCCTGGAGCGTGGCCATTCTACAAAGATCCCAGTGGTGCAGCCAGGTAAACCGGTGAGGGCTCCCAGGGCTGGGGAGTCAGGCTGGGGATGGGGGATGAGATAAGGTTTGGGGTGAGACAGGGATGGTGGGAGATGGCAGGAATGTGGCGGGGAGCCCAGGATGGGGGAGAAGGTGAGAGTGGGGTGGGGGCTGGTGTGACTGTGGGCTGCTATATGCCCAGGCTGTGGATGTCCAGATGCAGAGCATGGCCCTGAGAGGTCCTGACGGGGAGCCCCAACCCGGACTGGAGAGCCAGGGACGAGCGGCCTGCATGCCTCGCCCGGCTGCAGAGACTCAGGTGGGTGGTCTGGAAGGGTCAGGGTCATGGGAGGGGGGGTGGGGGATGAGGAGACCTGGCTTGGGTAGGGCTTGTGTCCTGTGTGAAGGCTCCCTACCTGCACTGCGACCACGAAACTGTCAGCCCTGTTGCGAACTCCCAGGATGATGGTCTCAAGAGGTGCAGCCAGAGTCCTCGGAGGCCTGCCAAGAATCCCCACCACCCACCTGTGCTCAGCCTCCTGCTGTGGCCCTGGGGCTTCCATCTCCCAGCCCAGTGTCCCTGACCCAGGCTTTCCCTCTCTCTAGGACATCCTTCTCCCACGCCAGCCTGCATTGTACCCCCCGGCCCCGCTGCCATGCACACGGTGCCTCAGAGCTTGGTCCTCCCTTTTCCCCATCGATACTCTAGGGATGACTTAACCTATGCTTTTTTTTTTTTTAAAGATTTTATTTATTTGAGAGAGAGAATGAGAGAGAAAGACCACATGAGATGGGGGAGGATCAGAGGAAGAAGCAGACTCCCTGCTGAGCAGGGAGCCCGATGCGGGACTTGATCCTGGAACTCCAGGGTCATGACCTGAGCTGAAGGCAGTCGCTTAAATGACTGTGCCACCCAGGCGCCCGACCTGCCCTGTTCTTTCCCTGGACTCTGGAGGCGGCACAACCTCCATCCCCTGCTCCTTCGGGGATGCTTTGAGTACCGAGCAGGAAGCTCCAGGGCAAGGGGGCTGTGGGCCCATTCACAAGTACTCAGAGAGGGGCCTGCAGACCTGAGGCTGTGTCAGGGGGCCCTGCTTTCACGTCCTGGGATGGTGAGGGGCTTTAGAGGGGCATGTCCTCCAGCCGGGGACCTTCAGTGTTTGCCTGGGGCTGACCCTGTCCCTGCCTCCTTTTGTGGTTCCTGGTTCTGCATATTCCAAATGACTTCATTCTCTAAACTTGTCTCTGCCTCCCATTGGTAGTGGCCCCCGCCCTCTTCCCCTTCCTGAGCCTGGCCCGCTGGGCGGCCAGCTTGAGGACGCCGAGTGGAGGCTGTGGGTCAGCTCCCCTTGGAGGGCCCCTTTCCGCAGGTCCCGATTTCAGCCCAGGGCAGGAGCCCCATGGCCCTGGCCCAGCAGAGCCATCACACGCAGCCACCCCTGAGGGTTCTCCCAGCCAGGCCCACAGCCTCCCTCTTCTTGGCATCCTCCCTGTCCCCGAGGGACACTGAGGCCAACAGCTCTCTGGGCCCCGCTGGCAGAGACGGACAGCACTTTGTGCAGCGTGCTCTGGGAGAAAGGGTGGGCCTGGGTGGGGAAGAGATGTCTGGGGAGAGGGAGGGGCTTGGTGGTTCCTGAACCCCAGGCCTTCAGTGCCTCCCTGGAGCCTGCCCGAGGCCCCTCTCTCAGACTGTGTGCCAACCCACATCCCACCCGCAGCCGGGCCCCAACGCCAGCCCCATGAAGCGCTCCATCTCCACACTGGAGCCCCAGCGTCCCCACATGGCTCATCTCTGCATCGCTGCCCTGGACCGTGCCCCAGCCAGCCAGGCTGCGCCCCATCACCACCACTGCTGCCATCGCCGCAGGGACAGGAAGCAGAAGTCCTTGGAGAAGTGACCCAGCCTGTCCGCAGACACAAATGGTGGTGCATGCGGGGGTCCCTTCTATGGCCAGGGCCTGAGGCATTCTTTTCTGTGCCTCTACCATCCAAACGGCCCTGAGTAGGGGCTGTGAGTCCCAGTTCTGGGGACCAGGCAGGATCACTCACGCACCTCAGCTCTCCCCCTGGGTCCCCCTGATAGCCCTGGAGACCGGGTCTGGGCTGGGGGACTGTCTCCCCACCTGGCTTGCTGTGCTGACTTCCCCTCTTCCTGGCCAGCACCCAGCAGTCCTGCAGGGGCAGGCCCACCCCTGGGAGAGGGATCCACAGGCTGCCGGATGGAGCGCAGAAAGGAGCAGGGCCGGTCCCAAGAGCGGAGGCAGCCCTCTTCCTCTTCCTCGTAGAAGCAGCGTTTCTACTCCTGTGACCGCTTTGGAGCCCGGGAGCCCTTGCAGCCCAAACCCTCCCTCAGCAGCCACCCCACGTCACCAACAGCTGGGCAGGAGCCAGGACCCCCAGGACTGGTAAGACAGGACCCCCCTCACTGCCCCTCCTTACGAGCCCCCCCTCCACCATGCTCCGAATCCTCCTTCATATCCTGGTTCCCAGGCCCGAGTCTGCTCTCCCACCCTCCTTGCTAAATTCCTCCCGCACCAGCCCGATCCTCCCCTCCCAACTGCCTTGGACTGGCCTCTGGTCTCCCTTCTCCCTGAGCTGTGCCTGTCCCTTTGTTCCCCACTGTTCCCCAACCATCTCCCCAGGCCTACTGGCACCAGCGGCTTTCCCCCCTCTACCACATACCCTATGGGTCCCCTCCCAGGGTGCCTACCTCTCTCCATGCCTCACCCCCCACCTCCATGGTTGTCACCTGCATTGGCCTCTGGTCTGGGAATTTGTTTTTTTTTTTTTTCTCTGTTCTATTTTCTGGTAGGGTGGTGGTTCAGTGAATGGGAGCCCCTTGTTGTCAAAATCCGGTACTAGCACCCCTGGCCATGGTGGGCGGAGGCAGCTCCCCCAGACTTCGCTGACCCCCCATCCCAGTGTCACCTACAAGACGGCCAACTCTTCGCCTGTCCACTTTGCTGGGGCACAGACCAGCCTCCCCACATTTTCCCCAGCCCGGCTTAGCCGTGGCCTTTCTGAACACAACACTCTGCTCCAGAAAGAACCCCTCAGCCAGCCCCTGGCCACCAGCTCTAGGATCGGCTCTGACCCTTACTTGGGGCAGCGTCTGGACAGTGAGGACACTGCCCGCACCCAGCCCGAGGACACGCTTACCTTCGAGGAGGCTGTGGCCACCAACTCAGGCCGCTCCTCCCAGACATCCTATGTGTCCTCCCTGACCTCCCAGTCGCACCCCCTCCGCCGCGTACCCAACGGCTACCTCTGCACTCTGGGGCTCAGCTCGGGCGGCTGTGTTCGGCATAGCTACCACCACCCCGACAAAGACCACTGGTGCTAGCCGCACCTCCACCGCGCGCCTACTCAGCGGGCGCGTTCCAGCCGATGAGTTTTATCATCCACGCTGGGCTCCCAGGGATACGCAGGGGCAGCAGGCCCTGGGAGGGGGGCCCCGCCTTTGGGGCCAGCTGGGGGAGGCCCCGCGGCTTCCCTCCACCCCCCGCCCCCACCTTCTCTTTCACGCTGGACCAATTCCTAAAGCCCTTTCGGAGAGGGACGTGGCTCGCTCTGTCCCCTTGTATGCTGCCTGCCTCGGTCTTGTACCACAGACCTTACACGGGAAGTCGCTGCATGTGCTGAGTGGGACCCTGTCAGTCTGAATCCTGTGTGATGGCTCCCAGCATCTGGGGGCTGTGTCCAGGTCACTTTTAGGAGGTCTGGATCTGGTAGAGACCATCCTTTATCCACGTGTTTGGTACGGAGCCCGGCCTGTTTACACGCCTGGCCAGATAAGAAAGAGTTGATGGTCAACAGCAGTAGCCTCGGGAGCCCAGCCTGTGGCTCCATGCATTCTTGTCGGCGCCCACAAACACAAACACATCCGGCGTGGCTCTTTGTACCTGAAACAGCAGGTGGACACCAGAAATACACTCACACATTCTCTGTCCACTCCCAGATGCTGTCAACCTTGACAGGGACCCGATCTGGAAAAGATTCTTGCTGTTGGTTTTGGTTTTTAATCGAAACACCCTTCCCTCTTTTGTCAATTCCATATTCTTGATCTAGAAAGAAGAGAAAAACAGAAAAATGGGGAAGGAAATAGTAACATAACTTAAAAAAAAAATCCAAACTGTAGGAAGCTCTCAGCTCTTTGGTGTGTGTGTGTGTGTGTGTGTGTGTGTGTGTGTGTGTGTGTGTGTG
>NW_027398056.1:0-14262 GCF_003265705.2 Callorhinus ursinus
AAAAAATAAATAAAAAGTAAATTCCAGTTAGTTAACGTACAGCAAAATATTAGTTTCAGCTGTACAATTTAGTGATTCAACACTTCCATAAAACACTTGGTGCTCATCACTGCAAGTGTTCTCCTCAATCCCAATGAACACTTTCACCCACCTCTTAACCATTTTTTTATTTTTAAATTTTATTTTATTTTTATTTTTATATAGGCTTTATGTCCAGTGCAGAGCCCAATGCAGGGCTTGAACTCACGATCCTGAGATCAAGACCTGAGCTGAGATCATGAGTCAGAGGCTGGACCAACTTAGCCACCCAGGTGCCCCTTAATCATTTCTAAGTGCACAGCTCAGTGGGAAGAAATATATTTACGTTGTTGTGCAGTTGGAAGCACCATCCATCTCCAGAACTCTTCATCTTGTGAACCTCAAGCTCTATACCTAAATACATATATTTTAATTACCAGAATATTTTATAATTTTGAAAGAAACAACAGCTCTTAATTTATCTTAAAGCATTAAACTCTTAACTGTTTTGGCAAAAGTGTCATGGAAGCCAAGGACTGTAGTCCTCATGGTTTTATATCAAAGCAATACGGTTCTTCACCTTGTTGAAGGGAGGATAGCAATCTTCTGGAGATATCAGTGCTGTGTCCCACCATGAGTCAATATTTGGGAGACCCAAGGAGCCTAGTGAAAAACTCTTCACTCTTAGATTTGGAGATAAGTTTGTAGGAGGTTAGCTCTGTGGGAGGCAGCTAAATTCAGGGAAGAGTAATAACTGGATTACCTGACTCATAAACTGGTCTCTTGGGAACAGGAAACTACAGGAAAAAAAAATCCTATCTGTGCAGAGCAATGTCCCACAGGCGATCATGTGCTCAGGGGTTGGAATAACAGGAGGGAAATATGCCAAAGGAGCAGATAGGGAGCTGTAAATATCTCTTCTGCTGTTGTCCCTCAACAGGTGCAACCTTGGGCAGAATGGGACACACGTTATTTCTTCTGGAGTCTTAAGTTTGACTAGGAGACTCCTGCTCTATTGTTTGAGAACAGAGCTCAGTCTCCATCATAAACAATTGAGGGAGGAATTCAGACTTCCACACAGAGACCCCATGCAGGTGAGTCTGAAAACCCAACAGGTAGTGCAGGAAAGGGCCAGAGAGAATAGAAGGGTGAGAATATTTACCTGAAGCCACCTGAGAGCCAACCCAGCCTAGCTCAGCACCTGGGTATCACTGTAGTTGTTGGCTTGCTTGATTAACTAATGAATAGATTTATTTATGATCCTAAAAAGAAAAGTAAACATTGAAATCAACCATGCAGGGGAGATTGTTGAGGATTAACTAGTGCTGATGGAAGAGTGATGATGGGTGGCAGGAAGTGGTCCAAGCAAAGTAGAACATGAGTCCAAGAATCTTTGCCGTTAATGGAAATAGAGATATAGTGTATTAGCTACAGGGGTTTAGCAGTCAAGTGAGGGCATTCCTTTTATTCTTTTTAAGCCAGGAACAATTTGAGCGTGTTCCCTTATTGATGAGAAAGATCCAAATAGATCATGAGACATACATTTTACAGTGTCCTTTTTCATGTTGGGCATTCCAATCTCTCTCTTTTTTTTAATGTAATAGGTGAAAGGGGATATGTTAAAAAAGATTTACATTGCAATTATTTCCTTACTGGTGAGGATGAGTATACTTGTGGGTTTCTTAGATGTTTGCTTTCTCTATTGCAAATTGTGCCAGTTCTGTGATTTTGTTTGGTGGGTTTGGAGTGTTTATATTCCTGTTGTTGATTGCATTTTTTTTCAGACATAAGAATTGGAGTTTTTCCAGCCATTTCACTGTTTGATGTTCAGTTCCAGTTTGTATGTATAGATGTATTTCAAGGGTAGTAGGAAAGTTATTACATTTTGTGTGCTCAAACCTATCATTCGGTCATATTATCCTCCCCCTCTTCCTTAAGTGTAGAAATATCTTCTGCAACATTTGAATTAATAAATGAACTTTTATACATATTTCCAATGTGCCTTCACAGTTCTGTTAGTCTGTTAAACCTTTTGGCTTTTTGTGATTAGATCTGTTTCCCAAAGTCACATCACCAGTAGCCATCATTTGGAAGGTATTCTTTATTGTTTGACTAAGGTTCACCTTTTCTTCCTAAAGAAATATGAATTAATATATATTTACATAAGATGAAATTATATCTTTAGATAATGCTTCCTACCCACTTTTAAAAATATTTTAAATTTTATTTTATTATGTTATGTTAGTTACCATACAGTACGTCATTTGGTTTTTTAAATTTTTTTGTTATGTTAATCACCATATATTACATCATTAGTTTTTGATGTAGTGTTCCATGATTCATGTTTGTGCATAACACCCAGTGCTCCATCCAGAATGTGCCCTCTTTAATACCCATCACCAGGCTAACCCATCCCCCTATCCTCCTCCCGTTTTTGATATAATGTGTTTTTTTAAGTAATCTCTATGCCAATGTGAGCCTCAAACTCAAAACTCCAAGATCAAGAGCTGTATGCTCTGCTCACTGAAACAGCCAGGCACCCCTGTTTCCAAGTGTTTAGCACTTTAATTCTTCAATTAGTGACCCAGGTTGATGTTATTGCATTAATACTATTTAAACCTCTCTGTAAAGTTAGTTTTAGATTGTCATTGTGTTTCCTATAGTTATCTGAAACAGCTCCATACCTAACCTATTCTCATTCTCACTGCTATCCATTCTTCCATAAGCTCTTAGCTTCTTTAACAACGTATGTTTCTATACTATGCACACACAAATATTCGTACACTTTTATACAAATTCATACATAGAATCTTATGCACATTGTAAATAGTCTTTATGCTCTGGTGCTGTCTTTTTTCTTTTTTTTTAACTTGTCTCCCTCAATAGCACCTTACAGACTTGCCTCCATCAACTAGTATAATGCTAATTCACTATTTCAGTGATTGCATAATTTTTCATGGTGTGGCTGTGTTACTTACACGTTTGGGGATTTTTCATATTCTTTCTCATTAAATTGCTATTATATCAATTATACAAAAATATTTTGAGATTGAGTTAAAGTGCTGGTTCTCCACTGTGGGCAGTTTTGTCCTCCAAGGGACATTGAGAAATGTTCAGAGACATTTTAGGCTGTCAGATTGGGGAGGTGTCACTAGAGGCCAGGGATGCTCTAAATATCCTACAATGCCCAAGAGAAACCCCAGCACAGAGAATGACCTGGGCCAGAATAACAATAGTGCTGAGATTGAGAAACCCTGAGGTAAATAATGCATATCTATATTTTTAATACTTATAGGTGTTTTCAGAATATTTCCTCCAAATATTATAGCATGTCACATTTCTACAATGAAAACTAAAGAGTACCACTTTGCTACCTGTTTAAAAGTCTCAATCCCAATCAATGTGATAGCTTTTTATTTATTTGTTTGTTTGTTTGTTTTATGGGCTGATGGGTGTGGAAGAGATTTCATAAAGTATTAGTGAGTTTGAGCAAAATTCATATATTTGGTCACCATTTTGATTTGTCCATAATGATTATATGCCCATTTTTACAGGCATCAGCATTTGAAATGATTTTTACAGATTCTTGTTTCTCTATTGAATTGTATGGCGATATTTTGGCTATAAAAATGTTTTATTTTTTGATTTTTAATGTTTAAGAATTTTTTATTATGTTAATCACCATACATTACATCATTACTTTTTGATGTAGTGTTCCATGATTGTTTGTGCATAACACCCAGTGCTCCACGCAGAATGTGCCCTATTTACTACCCATCACCAGGCTAACCCATCCCCCCACCCCCCTCCCGTCTGAAACCTCAGTTTGTTTTTCAGAGTCCATCGTCTCTCATGGTTCGTCTCCACCTCCGACTTACTCCCCTTCATTCTTCCCCTCCTGCTATCTTCTTCTTCTTCTTTTTTTTTCTTAACATATATTGCATTATTTGTTTCAGAAGTACAGATCCGTGATTCATCAGTCTTGTACAATTCACAGTGCACAACATAGCACTTACCCTCCCCAATGTCTATCACCCAGCCACCCAATCCCTCCCACCCGCCACCACTCCAGCAACCCTCAGTTTGTTTCCTGAGATTAAGAATTCCTCATATCCGTGAGGTCATATGATACATGTCTTTCTCTGATTGACTTATTTCACTCAGCATAACACCCTCCAGTTCCATCCACGTCGTTGCAAATGGCAAGATCTCATTCCTTTTGATGGCTGCATAATATTCCACTGTGTATATATACCACTTCTTCTTTATCCATTCATCTGTCGATGGACATCTCGACTCTTTCCACAGTTTGGCTATTGTGGACATTGCTGCTATAAACATTGGGGTACACGTAACCCTTCGGGTCCCTACATTTGTATCTTTGTGGTAAATACCCAGTAGTGCAATTGCTGGATCGTATGGTAGCTCTATTTTCAACTGTTTGAGGAAACTCCATACTCTGTTACAGAGTGGCTGCACCAGCTTGCATTCCCACCAACAGTGTAGGAGGGTTCCCCTTTCTCCACATCCCTGCCAACATCTGTCGTTTCCTGACTTGTTAATTTTAGCCATTCTGACTGGTGTGAGTTGATATCTCATGGAGGTTTTGATTTGGATTTCCCTGATGCTGAGCGATGTTGAGCACTTTCTCATGTGTCTGTTGGCCATTAGGATGTCTTCTTTGGAAAAATGTCTGTTCATGTCTTCTGCCCATTTCTTGATTGGATTATTTGTTCTTTGGGTGTTGAGTTTGATAAGTTCTTTATAGATTTTGGATACTAGCCCTTTATCTGATATGTCATTTGCAAATATTTTCTCCCATTCTGTCGGTTGTCTTTTGGTTTTGTGGACTGTTTCTTTTGCTGTGCAAAAGCTTTTTATCTTGATGAGAACCCAATAGTTCATTTTTGCCCTGGCTTCCCTTGCCTTTGGCGATGTTTCTAGGAAGAAGTTGCTGTGGCTGAGGTGGAAAAGGTTGCTGCCTGTGTTCTCCTTTAGGATTTTGATGGACTCCTGTCTCACGTTTAGGTCTTTCAACCATTTGGAGTCTATTTTGTGTGTGATGTAAGGAAATGGTCCACTTTCATTCTTCTGCATGTGCTGTCCAATTTTCCCAACACCATTTGTTGAAGAGACTGTCTTTTTGCCATTGGACATTCTTTCCTGCTTTGTCAAAGATGAGTTGACCATAGAGTTGAGGGTCCATTTCTGGGCTCTCGATTCTGTTCCATTGATCTATGTGTCTGTTTTTGTGCCAGTACCATACTGTCTTGATGATGACAGCTTTGTAATAGAGCCGGAAGTCCGGAATTGTGATGCCGCCAGCATTGCTTTTGTTTTTCAAGATTCCTCTGGCTATTTGGGGTCTCTTCTGTTTCCATACAAATTTTGGGATTATTTGTTCCATTTCTTTGAAAAAGGTGGATGGTATTTTGATGGGGATTGCATTGAATGTGTAAATTGCTCTAGGTAGCACTGACATCTTCACAATGTTTGTTCTTCCAATCCATGAGCATGAAACGTTTTTCCATTTCTTTATGTCTTCCTCAGTTTCTTTCATGAGTATTTTATAGTTTTCGGAGTACAGATCCTTTGCCTCCTTGGTTAGATTTATTCTTAGGTATCTAATGGTTTTGGGTGCAATTGTAAATGGGATAGACTCCTTGATTTGTCTCTCTTCTGTCTTGTTGTTGGTGTATAGGAATGCCACTGATTTCTGTGCATTGATTTTATAGCCTGCTACTTGACTGAATTCCTGTATGAGTTCTAGCAGTTTTGGGGTGGAGTCTTTTGGGTTTTCCACATAAAGTATCATATTATCTGCAAAGAGTGAGAGTTTGACTTCCTCTTTGCTGATTCGGATGCCTTTGATTTCTTTTTGTTGTCTGATTACTGTGGCTAGGACTTCTAATACTATGTTGAATAGCAGTGGTGAGAATGGACATCCCTGCCGCATTCCTGACCTTAGGGGGAAAGCTCTCAGCTTTTCCCCATTGAGAATGATATTCGCTGTAGGTTTTTCATACATGGCTTTTATGATATTGAGGTATGTACCCTCCATCCCTATACTCTGAAGAGTTTCGATCAAGAAAGGATGGTGTACTTTGTCAAATGCTTTTTCTGCATCTATTGAGAGGATCATATGATTCTTGTTCTTTCTTTTGTTAATGTATTGTACCACGTTGATTGATTTGTGGTTTTTGAACCAGCCTTGTAGCCCAGGGATAAATCCCACTTGGTCATGGTGAATAATGCTTTTAATGTACTGTTGGATCCTATTGACTAGGATTTTGGTGAGAATTTTTGCATCCATGTTCATCAAGGATATTGGTCTGTAATTCTCTTTTTTGATGGGGTCTTTGTCTGGTTTTGGGATCAATTTAATGGTGGCCTCATAAGATGAGTTTGGAAATTTTCCTTCCATTTCTATTTTTTGGAACAGTTTCAGGAGAATAGGTATTAATTCTTCTTTAAATGTCTGATAGAATACCCCTGGGAAGCCATCTGGCCCTGGGCCTTTGTTTGTTGGGAGATTTTTGATGACTGCTTCAGTTTCCTTAGTGGTTATAGGTCTGTTCAGGTTTTCTATTTCTTCCTGGTTCAATTTTGGTAGTTGATACATCTCTACGAATGCACCCATTTCTTCCAGGTTATCGAATTTGCTGGCATAGAGTTGCTCATAATATGTTCTTATAATTGTTTGTATTTCTTTGGTGTTGATTGTGATCTCTCCTCTTTCATTCATGATTTTGTTCATTTGGGTCCTTTCTCTTTTCTTTTTGATCAGTCTGGCCAGGGGTTTATCAATCTTGTTAATTCTTTCAAAGAACCAGCTCCTAGTTTCGTTGATCTCTTCTACTGTTCTTTTGGTTTCTAGTTCATGATTTCTGCTCTGATCTTTATTATTTCTCTTCCCCTGCTGGGTTTAGGCTTTATTTGCTGTTCTTTCTCCAGCTCCTTTAGGTGTAGGGTTAGGTTGTGTATTTGAGACCTTTCTTGTTTCTTGAGAAAAGCTTGTATTGCTATATACTTTCCTCTCAGGACTGCCTTTGCTGTATCCCAAAGATTTCGAACAGTTATGTTTTCATTTTCATTGGTTTTCATGAATTTTTTAAATTCTTTTTTAATTTCCTGGTTGACCCATTCATTCTTTAGTATATGCTCTTTAGCCTCCATGTATTTGAGTTCTTTCCGACTTTCCTCTTGTGATTGAGTTCTAGTTTCAAAGCACTGTGCTCTGAAAATATGCAGGGAAGGATCCCAATCTTTTGGTACCAGTTGAGACCTGATTTGTGACCTAGGATGTGATGAATTCTGGAGAATGTTCCATGGGCACTAGAGAAGAATGTGTATTCCGTTGCTTTGGGATGGAATGTTCTGAATATGTCAGTGAAGTCCATTTGGTCCAGTGTGTCATTTAAAGTCTTTATTTCCTTGTTGATCTTTTGCTTAGATGATCTGTCCATTTCAGTTAGGGGGTGTTAAAGTCCCCCACTATTATTGTATTGTTGTCAATGTGTTTCTTTGCTTTTGTTATTAATTGTCTTATATAATTGGCTGCTCCCATGTTCGGGGCATAGATATTTACAATTGTTAGATCTTCTTGTTGGATAGACCCTTTAAATACGATATAGTGTCCTTCCTCATCTCTTATTACAGTCTTTGGTTTAAAATCTAGTTTGTCTGATCTAAGGATTGCCACCCCAGCTTTCTTTTGGTGTCCATTAGCATGGTAAATGGTTTTCCACCGCCTCACTTTCAATGTGGGGGTGTCTTTGGGTAAAAATGAGTCTCTTGCAGACAGCATATGGATGGGTCTTGTTTTTTAATCCAATCTGATAGACTGTGTCTTTTGATTGGGGCATTTAGCCCATTTACATTCAGGGTAACTATTGAAAGGTATGAATTTAGTGCCATTGGATTGCCTGTAAGGTGACTGTTACTGTATGTTGTCTGTGTTCCTTTCTGATCTATGCGGCTTTTAGCCTCTCTTTTTGCTTAGAGGATCTCTTTCAATATTTCTTGGAGGGCTGGTTTCATGTTTGCAAATTCCTTTAGTTTTTGTTTGTCCTGGAAACTTTTTATCTCTCCTTTTATTTTCAATGACAGCCTAGCTGGATATAGTATTCTTGGCTGCATATTTTTCTCATTTAGTGCTCTGAAGATATCATGCCAGTCTTTTCTGGCCTGCCAGGTCTCTGTGGATAGGTCTGTTGCCAATCTAATGTTTCTACCATTGTAGGTTACATATCTCTTCTCCCGAGCTGCTTTCAAGATTTTCTCTTTGTCTCTGAGACTCGTAAGTTTTACTATTAGATGTCGGCGTGTTGACCTATTTTTATTGATTTTGAGAGGGGTTCTCTATGCCTCCTGGATTTTGATGCCTCTTTCCTTCCCCACATTAGGGAAGTTCTCTGCTATAATTTGCTTCAATATACCTTCTGCCCCTCTCTTTCTTCTTCTTCTGGGATCCCAATTATTGTAATGTTGTTTCGTCTTATCGTATCGCTTATCTCTCGAATTCTGCCCTCGTGATCCTGTAGTTGGATATCTCTCATTTTGTCAGCTTCTTTATTTTCCATCATTTGGTCTTCTATATTGCTGATTTTTCTTCTGCCTCATTTATCCTAGCAGTTAGTGCCCCCATTTTTGATTGCACCTCATTAATAGCCTTTTGATTTCGACTTGGTTAGATTTTAGTTCTTTTATTTCTCCAGAAAGGGTTTCTCTAATAACCTCCACACTTTTTTCAAGCCCAGCTAGTATCTTTCAAGTCATGATTTTGAACTCTAGGTCCGACATCGTACTAATGTCCGTATTGAGTAGGTCCCTGGCAGACGGTACTACCGCTTGTTCTTTTTGCTGAGGTGATTTTCTTCGTCTTGTCATTTTGTCCAGAGGAGAACAGATGAATGAGAGAACAGAATGCTAACAGGTTAACAACGTCTCCAGCAAATATACTCTATACAAATCAGAAAAGACCTGAAACCAGGGGACAAGGAAGGGAAAGAAAGAAGAGGGGAAAAAAAAGGAAAAAGAAAAAGATAAAAACAAACAAAAACAGAAGAAAACAACAACAAAAAAAACAGAATATGATCAAATATGATCAGGCTAGTGCATAGATCAGTGCCACACTAGCTTTTGGGCATATTTTGGTCTGTTAGAAGAAAGTGCCTGCTAAAATTTTAAAGGAAGAAAGACATATATGTACAAAATAAGGGTTGATACAGTGAAGGGATGGCAGATGACTGTAAAGATGAAAAGTATAAAAGATTTTATAAAAGGACTTGATAAGATAAGAAGTTGTTTTTAAAAAGAAAGAAGAAGATTGAAAAAGAAAAAGAAAAAAGAAAAAAAGAAAAAAGAGAGAGAGAATGTGATCAGGGAGGAGAATAGAACAAAGCCATACACTAGTGATTTAGGGTATATTTTAATCTGTTAGAAGAAATTGTATCTCAAAATTTTAAAGAGAGAACAACTTATATATATATGCCAAATATAAGGGTAACTACTATGAAGGGATAAAAATATGACTCTAAAAATGAAAAATAAAAATAAATTTTTTTAAAAAGGGATTGGTAAGATGTTTGAAAAAGAGAAAAAGAAAAATTCAAAAAAAAGTTAAAAAAATTAACTTTGAAAAACTAATGAATTATGGTAAAAGAGCCACAAATTCTTTTTTTTAAATTTTTTATTGTTATGTTAATCACCATATATTACATCATTTGTTTTTGATGTAGTGTTCCATGATTCATTGTTTGTTCATAACACCCAGTGCTCCATGCAGAATGTGCCCTCTTTAATACCCATCACCAGGTTAACCCATCCCCTACCCTCCTCCCCTCTAGAACCCTCAGTTTGTTTTTCACAGTCCATCATCTCTCATAGTTCGTCTCCCCCTCTGACTTACTCCCCTTCATTCTTCCTCTCCTGCTATCTTCTTCTTTTTCTTTTTTCTTAAAATATGTTGCGTTATTTGTTTCAGAAGTACAGATCTGTGATTCAACAGTCTTGCACAATTCACAGCGCTCACCGTAGCACATACCCTCCCCAATGTCTATCACCCAGCCACCCCATCCCTCCCACCCCCAACCACTCCAGTAACACTCAGTTTGTTCCTGAGATTAAGAATTCCTCATATCAGTGAGGTAATATGATACATGTCTTTCTCTGATTGACTTATTTCACTCAGCATAACACCCTCCAGTTCCATCCACGTCGTTGCAAATGACCAGATCTCATTCCTTTTGATGGCTGCATAATATTCCATTGTGTATATATACCACTTCTTCTTTATCCATTCATCTGTCGAAAGCCATGAATTCTATGTGCAGTATTCCCCTAGCGCTGGAGTTCTCCCGTTCTCCTTGATCTGGAAACTTGGTCTTGGCTTGCTGGCTATTCCTGCTGATCTTCTGGGTGAGGGTCCTGGTGCCGTGGTTCCCAAATATTTTGCTGGAGGCGGAATTGCCCCACCCTTGTCGGTCCGGGCTAAGCAAGCTGCTCTGGTTTGTTCTCAGGACCTTTTGTTCCCTGCAAGCTCTCAGTATAGCTTTGGAGGACCAGGGTGAAAATGGTGGCCTCCCAATCTCCACCCGGAGGAGCTGAGTACTTGGGGCCCCGCTCCTCAGTGCGCCCCCAGAGAAAAGCAGTCACTCCTGTCTCCCTGGTCTCCGGCCGCACTCCGTGCTCACCCAGCCTGTGACCGAGCGTTGCTATCTCTGGCACCCGACCCCGTGTGGAGTCTCCAAATCCAGCAGATCCCTGCGGTGCGCTCCCGCGCCACTCCTCCCCGGGAAGGAAGGGGAGTCTCCCCGGCTCTGCTGCTTGTTGGGTCTCTGCTGGAGGAGCAGTGGCCCGACTGGGCCTTGGATCACAGTTTATGGCAACCCCGAGCTGAGAGCCCGCGCCTCGGCTCCATCTCTGCACCCTCTTCCCCGCTTCAATACCTGGGAGCTCGGCTGCACTCAGGCACCCCTGGTCTTTCTGTGATCCCGAGGGTCCTGAGACCACACTGTCCTGCGAGGGTTCCACCTCTCGCTTAGCCACTGGTGCGACGTCCCTCAGCGGAGCCGACTTCTAAAAGTTCGGAATTTGTGCTCCGCGGCTCTATCACTTGCCAGAAGCGGCGGACGGAGGCCCCCTCCCCCGCCGTCTATCCTCCCGAATATCGCCTCGGATTCACTTCTCCGCACGTCCTACCTTCCAGAAAGTGGTCTCTTTTCTGTTCAGAGAGTTGTTACTCTTCTTATCTTCAATCTCCTGTTGAGTTCGTAGGTGTTCAGAATGGTTTGATCCCTCTTCAGCTGAATTCCTGAGACCAGACGAAAGCCAGGTCTCCTACTCCTCCGCCATCTTGCTCCGCCCTATAAAAATGTTTTAAATTGTATTAGTTAATATATAACTATAACATAATAATGTGTAACTTCCTTCTCAGTTTCTTGCCTTAATTAAGATTTTGTTTTTTCAATTTTGTGGATTTTTTGGGAATTTTAAGTACTTTTGATGATTTTTTGTATTTTTTAAAATTTATTTTTAATGTCATTATAATTGACATGCACTCTTATATTAGTTTCAGGTGTACAATATGGTGATTCAACAGTTGTACACATAACTCAGTGCTCATTATGATGAGTGTACTCTTAATCGCCTTCACCTATTTCACCCATCCCCCCACCCACCTCTCCTCTGGTAACCAGCACTTTGTTCTTAATAGTTAAGAGTCATCCATGTTATTGCACATGGCAAGATCTAATTTGTATGGGTTTTTACCCTTTATCTCCCCCCACCAACCTACTTTCTGGCAACAACCAGTTTGTTCTCCATATGTGTCTGTCTGTTTGCCCATTTGTTCAGTTTTTTAGATTACACATATAAGTGAGATCATAATGTTTTTGTCTTTCTTTGATTATTTCACTTAGTATAGCACCCTCTAGATCTAGCCACGTTGTTGCAAATAGCAAGTACTCATTCTTTTTAATGGCTGAGTAATATTCCATTGCATCTATCTATATCTATCATCTATCTATCTATTGTCTATCTATCATTTATCTATCTATCTATTATCTATCTATCTATCCATCTATCTATCTATCATCTATCTGTCAATCTATCATCTATATCAATCTATCATCTATCTATCTATCATCTAGGATCTATCTATCTCTATATACCACATCTTTTTTATCCATTCATCTATCAATGGACAGTTGGGTTCTTTCCACATCTTGGCTATAGCAAACAATGTCCGGTGCATATATATTTTTGAATTAGTGTTTATGTCTTCACTGGGTAAATACCCAGGAGTGGAATTACTTGACCATGTGGCATTTCTATTTTTAATTTCTTGAGAAACCTCCATACTGTTTTCCATAGGAGCTGCACCAGTTTGCATTCCCACCAACAGTGCACAAGGTTCCCTCCTCTCCACATCCTCACCAACACTTGCCACTTCTTGTCTTTTTATAGTAGCCATTCTGACTGGTGTGATGTGATAGTCTTATTCTATTGAGAGTCACATAGATGGAATTATTTTATTTCCTTCTCAGACTGTTCACTCTTTATATGTAGAAATGCAACTGATATTTTAAGGATTCGTTTTCTATCCAGTTATTTGGCTGAAGTAATTTATTAATTCTATTAGTGTTCTTGTGGCATCATTAGGACTTTCTACATATAAGATCACACCATCTGCATACATAAATTTATTTCTTCCTTTCCAGTTTGGATGTCTTTTGTTTCTTTTTCTTTCGTTAATTGCTCTGGTTGGATATTCCAGTGATACGTTGAGTAGAAGTCAGGAAAACAGGCATACTTTACCTTGTTCCTGATTGTACCGGAGAAATATTCACTGTATCCCCACTGAGTATCATGCTTGCTGTGGGTTTTTCATAAAAGGCTTTATGTTGAGATAATTTCCTTCCATTCCTCGTTTGTAGTGTTGTTATGGTGTTCCATATAAATATAAACATTAATTTCTTTAGTGCAGAATATAAACAATAATGCACATTCCGAGTTAGTAATGTCATGCTTTTTTTCTCTCTTATTTTGGTAGTCACGTCGATGACATGGAGCTAGAGAATGATACACAAATTTCAGAATTTCTTCTTCTGGGATTTTCTGAGGAACCAGAATTATAACCTTCCTCTTTAGGCTGTTCCTGTCCATGTACCTGGTCACCATACTAGGGAACCTGCTCATCATCCTTGCCATCAGCTCTGACTCTCACCTCCACACCCTTCTTCCTCAGCAAACTGTCCTTTGTAGACATCTGTTTCACCTCCACCACCGTCCCCAAGATGCTGGTGAATATACAAACACAGAGAAAAGTCATAAGTTATGAAACCTGCATCATGCAGATGGACTTTTTCATACTTTTTATAGGTTTGGAAAACTTCCTCCTGACTGTGATGGCATATGATCGCTTTGTGGCCATCTGTCACCCCCTGCACTACATGGTCATCATAAACCCCCAGAACTGTGGACTACTGGTTCTGGTGTCTTGGATAGTGAGTTTCCTGCATTCTTTTTTTTTTTTAAATTTTTTATTGTTATGTTAATCACCATATATTACATAATTTGTTTTGGTGTACTGTTCCATGATTCATTGTTTGTTCATAACACCCAGTGCTCCATGCAGAATGTGCCCTCCTCAATACCCATCACCAGGCTAACCCATGCCCCCACCCTCCTCCCCTCCAGAAACCTCAGTTTGTTTTTCAGAGTCCATCATCTCTCCTGGTTCGTCTCCCCCTCTGACTTACTCCCCTTCATTCTTCCTCTCGTGCTATTTTCTTCTTTTTCTTTTTTCTTAAAATATGTTGCGTTATTTGTTTCAGAAGTACAGATCTGTGATTCAACAGTCTTACACAATTCACAGCACTCACCGTAGCACATATCTTCCCCAATGTCCATCACCCAGCCACCCCATCCCTCCCACCCCCAACCACTCCAGCAACCCTCAGTTTGTTCCTGAGATTAAGAATTCCTCATATCAGTGAGGTCATATGATACATGTCTTTCTCTGATTGACTTATTTCACTCAGCATAACACCCTCCAGTTCCATCCACGTCGTTGCAAATGGCAAGATCTCATTCCTTTTGATGGCTGCATAATATTCCATTGTGTATATATACCACCTCTTCTTTATCCATTCATCCGTCGATGGATATCTTGGCTCTTTCCACAGTTTGGGTATTGTGGACATTGCTGCTATAAACATTGGGGTGCACGTACCCCTTCGG
>NW_027398057.1:0-14235 GCF_003265705.2 Callorhinus ursinus
GCAGGAGTATTCCGGACATCAATCCCAGGTGGTTGGTGCAGGGAGGAGAGATGTCTGTTTCCCAGGACCTTGGCCAGAGGGAGAGTTGGATCCTGGGATGGGTCTCTGCTCAGCTTTCTCAGATGAGCACCTCAGGCAAGGAGAGGAAGTGTGAGTGCTCACCTGTAATTGAGGAAGGTGTCTGGCTACAAGTATCATGGGCAGGTGGATTCCTCGTGTGGCTCATTTTCCTGATAGTGTTCAGGATGCAGTCGATGGACCACTGGTCCTTGGCATTCTGGCTGTGCCAGACTCCTGGGGCAACTTTTCCCCCGGGGCTTTGGACCAGGAAATCGGATGGAGTCAGTGGTGAAACCGTCAGTGTAGGCCTTCGTTTCTGCCCTGCCGAGATGGACTGGTGACCTTGATAACTGCTATGGAAATACAGAGCAGGAGACAGGGCTGGGGTGCTGCAGGGGAGGTAAGGCTGGTGCTTGCTATTCACATAGAGCCAGGTGGGACTTCACTAGGAAGGTGATCCTTGAGTCAAGATCTAAAGAAGTTGAGTGATATCACATCAAGAGCATTCTAAACAGAAGGAAAGCATGTGTAAAAGTCCCGAGGCAGGAGCGTACCAGGTATGTCCAGAAGTAGCAAGAAGGCCCTGTGGCCATGGGAGACAGCTTAGGACATGACCTCAGGGAGGTGACAGAGGGAGACGGAAAGCCATTTCAGTGCTGTGACCCCATGGGACCCTGTTTCACTGGGCCATCCTGGCTACAGCGTTGAGAACACATGACAGAGTGTTGAGGATGGGCAGGGGAGGTCCATGGTGAAGCTTTTCCAGGAACTCAGGCAAGAGATGGCCTTTAGTGTGGACCAGACAGGTGGCCTTGGAAGCAGTGGTCAGTCCTATTCTGGGTACGTTTAAGAAGGTGCTCACCGGATTTGCTGATGGGTTAGATACTGGGAATGGGAGAAAGGAGGAATTGGGGTAACTCCCAGCTGTGGCTGGTTGTCCTGAGCGAGGGGAAGGAGGAGGTTTCTGGGGATAGGAGGTCGTCTGTGTTCCGCATGCTCAGGAAGGTGCCTTTCACAGTGGATCTGCTGATGTGCGCGTCCAGGAGAACATTTAACATCTACTCCCTCAGCAACTTTCAAGTACAAGTATTCCCCACTTTTGAAAAGTTCACGTTACACATGGCTTTTTTTTTTTTTTTAAGATCTGTGTTGTTAGGGCGCCTGGGTGGCTCAGTTGGTTAAGCAACTGCCTTCGGCTCAGGTCACGATCCTGGAGTCCCGGGATCTAGTCCCGCATCGGGCTCCCTGCTCAGCAGGGAGTCTGCTTCTCCCTCTGCCCCTCCTCCCTCTCATGTGCTCTCTCTCTCTCATTCTCTCTCTCAAATAAATAAATAAAATCTTTAAAAAAAAAAAAGATCTGTGTCGTTACCCAGCTTCAATAACAGGAGGAATCCTGAAGAGGATTTCGCTCTGATGAAAAAAGTCAAAAAGTGAGCATCGCGTTCATCATCTGTTTTGCGGGGAGCCACTGCAGAGGTGGCGCGCACCTCAACCAGGTCTTTCCTGGGAACCGCTCTCCGCGTCCAGTCCCCAGCACTTTGAATTTGGTCTGTGAGCATCTGCTGTGCTTCATCTCCATTTATTTTGGGCATCTGTTAGGAAGTCGTGTCCCGAGGCCTAGGAAAAGCCAAAGAGAAGTTGTTTTTGGAGTCTGAGCACCCTATTTTTTTCTGTATAAATGAATGGTTATTCCTCCTTTGGTCTACACCATTCTTGCTGTGAAAGATTTCCTTCCTAGGAAGGAAGGAAACTACTTTCAAATAGCGGGGGAACCTGAACCCCATCCTTCAAGGTTAGCTTTAGTCTCCATGCTGCACAGAACGTTCCATGACTTATGCATTTTATCACTCAAACATTGTGCCTTTTTTGAAAGATTTTATTTATTTATTTGAGAGAGAGAGAGAATGAGCAATAGCACGAGAGGGAAGAGGGTCAGAGGGAGAAACAGACTCTCCGCTGAGCAGGAAGCCGGATGTGGGATTCGATCCCAGGACTCCAGGATCATAACCTGAGCCGAAGGCAGTCGTTTAACCAACTGAGCCACCCAGGCGCCAAAACATTGTGCCTTTGACCACCTTCCCCCATTCCTCCCCCATCCGTGAATCTGGCAAACAGCAATCTGTTCTCAGTATCTGTGCATTCCGTATTTTTTTTTTCCCATGTGGAACATCCATGAACATCTGGTATTTGTCTTTCTGTGTCTGCATTATTTAGCATAATGCTCCCAAGATCTCTGTTTCTATGTCTGGCTACTGTGAAGAATGCTGCAGTGAACATGGGAGTGCATCTACCATTTTTAGGTAGTGTTTTTGTGTTCTCCAAATAAATCCACCCAGAGCAATCACTGGGTCATGTGGTAGTTGTATTCATTTTTCCAGGAACCTCCATACTCTTTGTCACAGTTGCTGCACCAATGTACATTCCCACCAACATTGCACAGGGTCCCCTTGTCTACACGCCCTTGACCACACCTGGTGTTTGTCTCTGGGACAAATGCCATCCCAACAGTTGTGAGGAGATAGCGGATTATGGGTTTGACTTATGTTTCCCTGACGACGATAAATGATGTTGAACAACTTTTTCTGTGTCTTTTGACCACCTGGGTGCCATCTATGGAAAGTATTCACATATTCTCCCCATTTTTATACAGGTTTTTTTGTCTGTTTTGATTTGTATGAGTGTTTTGTATGTTTTGGTAATTAGCCTCTTCTCACACATATGATTTGCAGATTTTTTTTTCTCATTGGGTATGTTGCCTTTTAAGTTTTGATGGTTTCTTTTGCCATGTAGAAATTTCAGTTTGATGTCGTTCCACTTGTTTATTTTTGGATTTGTTGCCTTTGCCTTTGGTGTCCGATCTAAAAGACTCTTTGCCAAAACCCATGTCGAAAGGCTAAGAAAAGTCAAGTATAACAAGAGTTTGTCATAAGACGGTAAAGAAAAGCAATTTTTAACAAGAATTAAGGGTAGCTACTACATCTGGGGAGGAGAAAGGGAGACAGGACGTGCTTCAAATGTAATGGTAACATTCTGTTTTCTTTAAGCTGGGTGATGAATATATGGATATTTTATGATTTTTTTTGAAAATCTGCATCCGTACACATATTTATACATATTCTTTTGTGTATGTGGTATGTTTTATGGTTTTAAAAAATTCATAATCCAAATAATGGGGGGAAAGTTCTGAGCTGCCATTTTCACACAAAAACCAAGGATGTTCTGTCACACCAACCATTGGCATTGTGGCATTGCCCAAGTTCTTCTCATCCAGAAATAGTTCGTACCAGTGTGGTTTCTGGGAGGAGCAAGCTGGTTGCTGATCCTTACGGGCCTCGTCCTTGGACACAGGCATCTTTGTTCCCTGGATAAAGGGATCCAGACATTGTGCTCCTGTCTGCAAGGGCACAGCTCTGGGGGTTTCTTCATGTGTGTGCCTCCTCGCCCAAGAGGACTGACTGATGAGCAGGCATCAAGGGTGGGGGTTGACAGACATGCAGAGAGCATGACGCCCAGCTGTCTTGCAGGGAAACTTCCACCTCCAAAGAGGCCTGCACACAAGGCAGAGACCTTCTGTAGAGCAGGTGGCTGGAGTAGCCCAGTGTCTGGACCTCAGCTGTTGGACACGCAAGGCCAAGGGGGCTTGTGGTTGTATCAGACCTTGCTTCAAATAAGCCCTCCATGGCTGCTGCCATCGGCCCCTGACGCCTAGCAGGGCCGGTGGGAGGGCTGAGGAGCCACATGGCTTGGAAGCTCTGCTGTGCCCTGGCCGCTGGTGCTCTCGGAGATCAGTCCTACACCCAGTCCTGCCGAGAGGGGAAAAGATGAAAGGAAGTCGTCATGTGGATTAGTGGTGTCTTTATTTTTGTTCATTTGTTGTCACTTCATATGGTACTTTGTGAATGTACTTTTCTTTCCTTAGGCAAAAAGATGAGTGTCAGTTCCCACCACCACCTTAATCAAAATAGAGTAGTAGTCTTAACCAGGGTCATGTAGAGACAGCATTCCCAAGCAAGCATAAAACTGACATTGATTTCTTTGCCTGGAAATAAAAAAATAAGTGTCTGTGAGTCATCTTTGGATTTGCATTACAAACAGGAATGCAAATTAATGCCACCCTGTCTGCATAACCTACAGATTTCAAAAATATGTTTTGATTTGATGCATTTTAAGCCAAATATGCAAAGTTTACTAAAATCCTAAAATTTTCCAGTGAGGTATTCAAAGTTTGAGTTTTTGCTTGTTGATGACTCATTTTCTCTTTTGTTTTCTGTTTTTGTTCTTGATTTACCTTAACCTACCTGCTGACTCACGCCATCCAAACAACAGACAATGCAAAAATCATGTCTCCATCTGTATGTTGCACACCTGCTGCTCAAACATACCAATTTGTAAATAATACGCAAATATCCATCCATGAAAACGTCACATATAGGAAACGGTTCGTTTCATGACTTTCAGCAGTTCTTAAAACTCCTTGCATTCCTTGCTCTCCTCCTGTACTTCCTTCCATTTCCTGTGACCCCTCACCACTGCCTTACTGAGGGGTGTGGTCAGAGACTGGCAGTACACCCATCCCCTCTGGCCTCTTCTTCTCAGTACCTGGGGTCCAGCAGGGGCTTCTGAAGGCCCTCCCAGGAGCCACTGGATTCAGGAGCTGGCCTTGGGTCTAGAGAGGAGGTGTAGGGTCTTCTGAGTGAAGCGGGTAAGTGCCCAGTGTTTCTTGTCGGGATCGGACACAGAATTGGGGAGATTTTTGTAGGACATGAGTTTGGACTTGATCCTACATAGTCCATGGTTTCTCTTGTATCATCTCCCTTCTGCTCCCTTCCCCACTGTACCAACATACTAGGATGGTTCTCCCCTGTGGCCTCTGACGATGTCTCCTTTAACATTCTCCCTGGACATGCCCTTCCATAGGGAACACTCTCTGGGTCTCAGGGCTGGAGGAGATTGGAGAATTTGTCTTCATGATTCAAAAAGGGGTGGTGTAAGGCCTGATGGAGTGGGAAGAGGGTCTGCCCCCAGAGACAGTGAAGCTTAGGGATCTTGCACCCAGACATCATTGATCCACTTGTGCACCCTTGCTCCGTGAGCTCGTGTGGAGTGCAGGTAGCATGAACTGGGGCTTCCTTCCAGGCCTTCAGGGATGTTTGCGAGGAGAGCAAAGATTCCAGGAGCAGATTAAACTGAAGCTGTGACTGGAAATTCACATAAAGTAGCAAATATTTGAGATTCCTGTTACAAAATGATCATTAACGATAAAGTGTTTCAAAGTGCAACAGAAGATCTTGAGTTGTGAGAATATGCCATTTGATGCCGCAGAAATTTTCGACTCACTCAGGCCTTTTCGTGGCCATTTCCTGTCCATTTGGGAAGAGCACCCCCCTCCCCGTGCCCTTCCTCCTCCTCCAGAGCACACATCATCACCTGACATGCTGCGCATGTTGGGGTACACAGAGCTTTTCTTTTCTTCATTGTCCCATGGGAACAAAGCTGATTAGGAGAGCAGTTTGTTACAGCATAGACTGTGGCCCCCAGCAGATATGCACAGGTCACTTTCCTTGACCCTGACTGGAAACAGTGATGTACTTGGATGCAGGAGATGCCGATCTGGGTCTTAGGCCTGTTGATCGCCTTTGTGGGGGCCATGTTTCACAATGCCCGGCGTACCTTTAAATCCCTTAAATCTCAGACTCCTCACAATCTGGGCACAATATCCTAATGTCTCCATCTTGTGGATGAGGAAGCAAGGGACTCAAAGGAGCCAGGGACCAGTGTACCCTCAAGGTGAATCAGCTACCACATTGAGAGGTGTGATGATGCATCTTTAGGGTGCTCTAGACCTTTCCTGATGCAGAGGCAGATGTCAATAAGGAAGGTCCTGGCTTTAAAGTAGTAGGGGAAGTAGTAGGTGCTCTCTGGTGTGACAGAAACCATGGACTCTGGGAGGATGGGGCAAGCTATGTCCATCTCCAAGGGGTTGGCCGAGGCCAGAGGCGACTATGCATAGCCGTGTGAGGCTGCCGTGTGCTTGCTGCCCCCTGCTCTCCTGCATGCGCTTGCATGGCGTTGCCTGGCAGCTCCCGCCCTGGGCACAGCCACGGAGTCCTCTGCCTGCCACGCTGTGCTCGGAGTATCTGTGGCTGCTGTCGCCATCTGTCCTCATGGCACTCTAGGGCAGTCTGTCTGTTGCCATCCCCACCCCTCTCCCGAATGCCCCCTGGAGCCCCGAGAAAAGACATCTGGGAGGAGGGGTAAGAACTTGAGTCTCAACAAAACGTAGCAGGTGACTTGTTGAGCTTTGCGTTCATGCACTATGTGGATGGACAGTGCCTTCCCCTGCCTTGTCTTCCATCCCTTCTTTCTCACCCAGACCCTAGATTTTCCCCAATATCTCCAGGAAATCTTCTCGTCTGTGCCAGTGGCCTGAGAAGAGCGCTTTGGGCTGGGCAAATGATAACTGTGTTATCACAGACTTGGCCCCTCCAAACCCAAGTGAGCAGGTGCTCTAGAGTTCGGGCCCTTGGAAGCTCCCTCCCGTTCCTCTGCTTTATTGTATTGTACAAAGGATTTCCCAGCACTATAGAAAAAGTCCCCCTTCCATCTCTGTGCCCATCCTCCCAAGGGGACTGGCTCAGTTGAGAACCTGGGGCCCACGGGGCAGGGGTGGTTGTCTCTTGGCCATCCTGTACCACTGAGATTCTCTTTCCCCAGCACAAGCAGCTGAGGGAGCTCTAGGCAAACTGTGTGCCCTCCAGGGTCACACCTCAATGTCCACTCCTGCCTTCTTGCTGATCTGGACCACAGTCAGCACCTCCTTGTGACTACCAGACCTCCCACCCCATGGATCTGACATCTAGCCCTCCAGGAGACAGTCTAGTCTCCAGCCACCCCGGTGGGAACTGAAGAGGCAGACAAAGGCAGGGTTGGGGCCACTGTACTTAGAAGTAAGAGTGAGACCTGCCTCTCCACCAAAGGCCTCAGCCCAGCCTAGAGCAGATGGGCAGCCCTGGAGGGAGGGCGGCCAGCTCTCCCCAGGCTCCCCATGCCTCCTGCACGTGCTCTCCTACTGCTTCTCTCATTCAACATGTCATGTTCTTTTCTCTTTATCTGACCACTGAATCTGGCGATAGGATGTGTCTAGGCCTGAGCTGCTTGCATATGTTAAAACACCAAAGTGGCAGGAAGCTGCTGTCAGGCTGCGTGTGGGCACTTGGTCTCCAAACAGACAGAGGGTGGGAGACTGCCCAGGGCCACAAGCACCCCCACGTCGTGGACACTGTCCAGAGCCGTGCTCCCTGAAAGTGATGTGCCAATAACTCAAGGCGCCCCTGGGCCAGGGTGGAAGCCTCACTCCCAGGTAATGTGTGGAGTCCAGAGTTTATTGCTTCTTTTTGTGCTTGATTTTGAACCTCTTGGAAGAGGTAGCAGTGCTAGATACCCTGGGATCTCTGGAGTTGAGACCATTTGCGGATTTCATAAGTGGTTTCCGTGGTGTGGGCAGCAGGATCGGCAACACTTACCGTTCCTATGGTGACTTGTCTGCAGGCACCAGGAGCAGCCCCAGAAGAGAAGTTTGCCCCTCTTCCAGGTCCCAGGCAGCAGGGGCTTTGCTAGCCGTATGGAGATGCGAAGGGCCCTTCAGAGGCTCTCCGTGAAGAAACAGCCCTGCCCGGCACTTGGACGGCTTGGCTGTGTCTTGCAAGAGGCAGTCAGTGTTAGAGGCCCATCCACAGTTGGTCTCCTGGCTCCACCTGGCAGCAAGGAGCTGCTTCTGAGAATTTTTCTCTTTCTCCCTCCCTGTTGGGTGCAGGGGAGCCTAAAGCGGAGGGGTTTCTTTGATTTGCTGCATGAGAAGTGATTTGCAATGACAAGCTTTATTTTGGAAGGTTTTCTGGTGGCCGATTGCTGCTTATACCGTAGAGCAGTGACATTTTGTTCGATTTCTCTTCGTATGCACTTTTCTTCGGGACCACAGCACGCCAGGGAGAGGTGGGTGGGGAGCAGCACCTGAAGTTGCAGGAGGCTGGTCTCCGCAGGTTAGAGAACAGCCTCTCTTCCCTACAGAACAATTTCATCAGCCTCGGCTTTCTCCACCTCTTCCGTACTGCCCGGCTCATCAAGCTGCTGCGCCAAGGCTACACCGTCCGCATCCTGCTGTGGACCTTCGTCCAGTCATTCAAGGTAAAGCCCAGGCATGGCCCTCGTGCCCTGACCCTCCCCTGTGTGATGCACAGTGCTGTGGCCACCACCTCCTCCTCGCTACCAGAGCAGCCCCTCCTCGTGGAGGCTCCTTGTTGGCACCTGTTATCCAATTGTAGTTTACAAAGACATTTTAAGTGATCCAGAGAGCATCTTGGTAATGCTCACTGAATCTGAGGTGGGTTCTATGACTGATTATAGACGAAGGAACTGAGGCAGTCTCTTGGTGGAGGGTCTTCATGGCCATTGGGGGTGGATTTGCGGTCGCTGGGGTCTGGGTGGCCCCAGAGACCCGACCACCGTCCACTCTGCAGACGAGGCCTGAGCAAGGTAGCTGGGCAGCCCTCCCTGGAGCTGCCCTGTCCTCTGTATGTCTCCCCAGGACCTGCCCTACGTATGTCTGCTCATTGTCATGCTGTTCTTCATCTACGCCATCATCGGCATGTAGGTGGGTGCACCTGATGGGACAGGGAACAGAAGGGGCCCCTGTGCCCTGGGGCAGAAGGGCACTGATCATGGTCATCAAATGGTATCAATGACAGATTGGCACTTGGAGAACATTTCTATGTTTGAAGCACTTTATGAACTTAATTCTCAGAAAGGCTGTTCTACCGATAAGGACACAGTGGCTGGGCACCACGGGTTTGGGCCTGTCACCCAGAGTCCACTAGTGAGGCATAGCTCCACTCTCTGTGGGAAAATGCTCTGCTGTGCTCCTGAGTGGAACCCCATTGGGCTGTTAGGGTGTTGATGGGCATGTTTGATTGGGTGCTGGGCCCCCAAGGTGGTGGAGCTTTTGAGCACATCTGCCTGGTGCTGAGTGGCCTGCAAAGCACCCGCTGGTCATTCTGTTTGTCCAGAGAGTTGACCTGATCTTTTACAGGAATTTATATATTACAGAAGAAAAAATTGAACAGGATCACACCAGATCACTGTATTGTCAAGTTTAGCTTGGATAAGTTAGATTGCCTTTATTTTGCCAAAGAACCCTTTGTCAGCTACTTGAAAAAACATTTAAAAGACAAAACAGTGTTCCAGTTTTAAGTCTTTGGCATCTGGCCACTTTTCAACAGTAGGATGGCAGGTGGATCCAAATGTCAAATTATAGTGGGAGAAGCCATTGTCTTAAAGGTTAGCTGAAAAGTGATTTTTAAACTCTACTTCAGGGATTGAAAAGGTTCTCTTCCTTTAAAATTTGCTGAGATCGGATGTTATTTAAAAATATATGTATATTTGTGCCTGCTTTGGTTTGGGAATTTATAAGACCAGAAGGGTCACTGATCTTTGTTTTTGGTGAATATGTGATAGTTCATAAATTTTTCAGCCAGATTCCAGATTTTAAGCCAAGTACAGTTACTGACTTGTTTGCATTCCTAACCCTAAAAATAAATCAATTAAAATGGATATAAAGCCCATTGTGATATTTGCACAGAAATTTAGAAAGAAACTTTCAAGTTGACCTCATAGCTATTACCAATAAAATTACTGCTTCGGAGTCATTGATGACAGGGTGAAATTTCAAATGCTTCCTGTCTTATATATAGCGCAGCCCGTCTAAACTTAGCTCCGGGTGGCATTTTTACTGGGCATGCAGACTTGCAGGTGTAGACATGCGGAGCTGGGGGGGTGGGTGGGCAGTGACGTGTTTGGCTGGAAGTTCTGGCCCCTCCAGCCCCTGCCGCAGTGGTGGTGGCTAAGGGCAGCGTCCTGTTCCTTGTGGGTCCTCACGTGCACACATCCTCTCCTGCCTGGCCACAGCTCCTGAGGGCCCATCAAGACCAGCCTGCAGCCTTCTTTCTCATTTCAGGTTTTTGGAAATATTGCCCTGGATGATGACACCAGCATCAACTGGCACAACAACTTCAGGACGTTTTTGCAAGCCTTGATGCTGTTGTTCAGGTGTGTTGTTTGGGGAGTCAGCCCAGGCTCAGAGGCTCCTCTGTTCAGGAGGTACAGGGCATTTGCCGACCCAGAGGGCCACCCCCTCCGACCCCAGCTCGTGCTGGCTTCCCCTCATTGGGCCTTCCCAGCTTCTCCTCCCCTCTTCCTCCTTCTTTCCCTAAGGGTTCCTGGGCCTCGGGACAGATGGAAGGGAAGTCCATGAGGGAGGTCAACCTTAGAGCCCCAGGTGAGACTAGCCTTGATCACCTCAGCTCAGATCACTGGGGGTGGCCAGAAGGCCTCTGGTGAAGCTGCAGCCAATGGCCTGGGAGGACAGAAGGTGTCCAGCAGGGCCTTTTTTGGTGTGGTGGCCATAGGCTTTGCATCTGCTCACCTTGTTCAGTGCAGGGTCTGTGGGATCGGGGCCGGGGGTGGGGGCAGGGCAGGGCAGGGGGACACAGAGTGTACTACTCAGGGACCCAAGGAACTCAACTGACCAGAGTGAGTGCCTCCACCTGCCCCGTGGCTCACAGGACTGCAATTCCCTAGGCTCCAGGCTCCAAGGCAGGCAGAGTAGCTTGTTTCTGAGTCATGCACCTCACTGTGTGCTCGAAAGGGCTGCATGTCAGCTTTTGTTTCGAGATGTGACACACTCTCTGTGGCCCATCCTGGTTTGGGGGCTGTGGGTAGGGGATGAATGTGTCTCACTGCCTCCAGGGTCCCCTTCATTAAGGCAAGCCCACCACATGACCCTAGGAGGGAAGAAAGGAGCGCTTTGTAGGGACTTGTGGAGGAGGGGTGCTGACATAAAACCCTGCCTGGGGCTCCTTCTTGAGGTGCCCACACACGTGTTTGTTTATGCAGATGCACCAGGATGCTGTAAGGCCTGTGCTGGGAGATGCCCAGCATAGTTAATCCCAGGCAGATACATTCTAGGACCCGTGGAGTTTCTTCTTTTTATGGAGGGAGATCAGACCGATCTGCTTAGCTAAGCTGCCTGGAGAGAGTTTTCTGACTCTTTGTTTTTTTATCAGATGGACAAGTATCCTTAGGCCTACACTTTCTCCAAATGACATCATTTCTCTGGACTTTAGCTATTACATTCATTTCATCTCTTCATTTATTAATGTCCTGCCTCATGCTACAAAGAGTTGAGGCAGGCCTATGAAACCAGCCTTAGTTTTAAGTCTTTGTGCTGAAAGATCTCTTTTCCTCCCTGGTCTCTGTGTCACATGTGAGCACCAGTATCAGTCAGGCCTGGAATTGGACAGCTGCCCTGCAGGAAAACAATGGCTATTCCTAGCCATTGTTAATGGGAAGTGGGCTCAACTTGTGCCGAGCACTGGCCATGCAGGCATACCCCAGTGTCGGGGGGGCGGGCAGGCCTCTTGTCTACCTGCTAGTCTAGTGCACATCTGGCCCTCGTGCTGGCTGCATTCCCAGGGACAAAAGTCCATGAAGAAAGGTCCTCCAGGGTGGCTGCCCAGGCTGGTGGGGTTGTTCTTGGTGTGTTCAGGAAAGAGAAGACGCTGGTGTGGCTGGAGTGGACTGAGCAGAGACCACTGTAAAAGAGCAGGCTGAGAGTTTCACAGAGCTGTGGGCAGTTGTGTGAATTTTGGCTTTTGAAGTGAGTGAGGGGTCATTGAGAGGAAAAGTGACCTGATCTCACCTGTGTTTAGTGGACCCACTTGGCTCTTGGGTGGGGTAGAGCAGAAAGATCCATGAGGAAGTTATTGCAGCAGCTCAGGGGAGGTGGTTGTTGCTTAGCCCAGGGTGCTGAGAAATCGTAAGAGTCTAGCTGGTTTTTGAAGGTAGATAAGCTGATGAAGCTGGTGAGAAGGAATGGAGGCAGGGATGCCTGCAGTATATTTGGCCTAAGAAACACGATGGAGCCCCCATTTCTTGAATCAGGGAAGTTTGGGATGGCACATGCTGGGTAAGGGAGGCCAGGAAGTGCTGTGTTGGCTTCGAGGTGCCAGAGGTCCATGAAGGGGCGCTCACCATAGTGCTGACTTTTGGTGCAGTGCCTTGTTTTCAGTAACTAGTTCTTTCGGAGTTAATGATCAATTTGAACACCTAATGCCAGAGTATTCTTTTTAAGAAGCAGGCATCTCTTACATAGACCTTACATATGAGTGGGTTCTCTGTGGGAGGGAGCCCAGAGAGGGTATGCACTTGAGCCAGCTCTTCTGAGATTTCTTCTCAGGCTGGCCTGGGCCTTCCTTTGTGGGTCTCATGGCTCTGCCCTTCCTCTCAGGAGTGCCACTGGGGAGGCCTGGCATGAGATCATGCCATCTTGTCTCAGCAACCAGGCCTGTGATGAGCACGCCAATGCCAGTGAATGTGGGAGCGACTTTGCCCACTTCTACTTCATCTCCTTCATCTTCCTTTGCTCCTTTCTGGTAAGTCCTGGTCACTGTGCCCATGTGTCCACCTGTCTCAATCCATCCCAGCCCCCCCCTCCATCTCTCACTGATCCCTGATACTGATTCATGTCACATTTCAAGCAGATTCTGTGTTGATGGTCCTGTTTCCCCAGAGACGATGACCTCTAAAAGAACCACTCTGTCATAAGCTCCTGTGGGCCTTGCCTTTCCTTCTCAGAAAGGGTTTTAAGTTTCCATGGGACAACTGTCTTTTAGTCTTTAGCCTCTGCCATGGTGATGAGTTACAAAGAAGCAGCACTCCAGCTGGTATGCCTGGGGCAGATGAGCCTCAGGAAACTGGTTGTTGGGGTGGTAAGTGGACTAGGTCCAAGTCAGCAGACACCTCTGGGAAACTTTGAGCAGGGGCATGACACAATCTGGTTGATACTTTAAAACCTTGCTCTGGCCTCTGGTCAGGAGAGGCTGAAGAGTGGTCAGGAGATGGTTGGAGGTGACAGTGCCTTGAGAAGGGTGGGGATGAAGGGAGTTGAGGTGCACTTTAAAGACAGAGCCAACATGACTGATGAGTAAGCACAGGCATGAGAGAAAAAGAGAAAGAAAGCCACACCTGCCGTTTGCTGGGGTGCTGGAGAAACAGGCGCTCGTTCACGCCAGTAAGAATGTGATGAGGTGCAGCAGCTGTGGACGACAGTATGGTAGCTCCTCAGTAAACTGAAAATAGAATGGCAGTATAATCCAGCAACTCCACTTCTGGGGGTATGCCAGAATTGAAGACAGGGACTTGAATAAATATTTGTACACATACGTTCATAGCAGTGTTATTCACAATGGCCAGGAGGTAAAAGCAACCAAAGTGCCCATCACCAAGTGATTGGTACACAAAATGTGACATGAACATACAAGGGATTATCATTCGGCCTTAACAAGAGAGGCAGTTCTGGCCCATGTTTCAATATGAATGAATCGTGAAGTCATTATGCCAAGTGAAATAAACCAGTGACAAAAGGAAAAATAACTGTATGGTTTCACCTATCTGAGGCCCTCGAGTGAAGTTCACAGAGACAGAGAGTAGGATGTAGGATGGCGGGTGCCAGGGACTGGGGGAGGGGTGGGAGTTCGTGTTTAATGGGGTCAGGGTTTCAGTTGGGGAGGATGGAAGAATTCTGGAGATGGACAGTGGGGATGATTGCACAACAGTGTCAGTGTGCTTGATGCCGCTGCACTGTGCACCTAAAAGTGGTTAAATTGGTAAGCTTTTTGCTATGTATGTGTTACCACAATTTAGAAAATGGTATTAAAAAAGAATTAACATAAATCCTATCCAAACTCTTTTTATTTTTTTAGAGGGGGGAGGGAAAGAGGGAGAGAGAGAATCTCACGCAGACTCCATGCTGATTGCGGAGCCCAATGTGGGACTCCATCTCACGACCCTGAGATCATGACCTGAGCTGAAATCAAGACTCGAACGCTTAACTGACTGAGCCAACCAAGTGTCCCCTATTCAGATTCTTTCAAAAGGTAGAAGAGCAAACACCTCCTGACACATCCTGGGATGCTGCCATTGTCCTAATACCAAAGGCAGGCAAAGATGCCACAAAAAAAGAAAACTACAACCAATGTCCCTCATAAATATATAGTAAGAATCCTGAACAAGATATTAACAGACTAGTTCCAACAACACATTAAAAGGATTATACACAATGAT
>NW_027398058.1:0-14234 GCF_003265705.2 Callorhinus ursinus
CGGTACCTACAGGGTGACATGCTGGGGCCAGGGAGAAGGGTCAGAAGGTGAACCCATGAGAGTTGCCTCCTTAGCCTTGTGTTATGATCACCTAGCTGACTGGGCCAAGGATATTTAGGCTCTATAGATCATTAAACAGGGTGTTACCCCAAAGTTCATAGTGCTAATTCAGAGTACCATTGGGTGATATTTTCTCCCGGCGATTTTGAATATATGAGCCAAGATTAACGTTGCGGGAGAATAGTGGGATTGCTTCAAAGGGCGCACAAACCCATACACGCACAAAGCAGTGAAGACCAAAAGCATCTCACACTTGTAGTTTGCAAATGTCTGTGGAGATTTTGTGGTGGTTGAAACAAAAATTATTTTAAAATCTTATAGAATCTGAGGTAAATTCCTACCTTTTGTATTACTAAAACATAATTACTATCATGTAGAGAATCCATGACCTTTTTACATTAAAATTGGTCCTTGTGAAATGTTGAAAAAAGACAAATCTGTGGGTCAGGAAGTTACATTAGTGGTTGCCTGGGGCGGGAGGCAGGAGTGGGGATTACCTCTCGGTAGGCAAGAGGGATCTTACTGCGGTGATGAAATGTTCTAAAACTGGATTAGGGTAGTGGTTGCAGGGCATTGGAGATTTGCTAAGAAAATCACTGAACTGTATCCCTCATTTCTGGTATATAAATTATGTCTCAATAAAGTTGTTAAAAAAAAATGCAGCCTGAGGCCTGAATTTGAAAGAAAAATGCAAAAGAGTGGTTCTTGAAATTTTTCATTTTCATTATCTTATTTTCAAATGGGAGAAGGGAGAAATGAAAGTTACCACCTCAACATTATTTACAAATCACTTGTAAGAGATCTGTGCTCTTGTTAATCCCCTTGGAGCAAACAGGCCTAAGGCCTTCAGTGCACTTGATGTTTGCTCCCTTTGGAATACACCTTGAGACTAAAAAGGAGAGGAAATTTACATCCATTCACATTGCACGTTCATAACACCAGCTCTCTGAACACACATACACACACACATACACACATGTCCCTGAACAGGGTGATGTTTCTGCTGATGTCCTTGCTTTGGCTGACCTAGACTCTTGTAAGAAGGCCCAGGTATGACCAGGATGAAATATTTTTAGCTTCCCTTCTTTTACAGTGTGATTTTTGTGGGACTGAGTGAAGGTGGCTGGTGTGGGATTGGGGCACTAAAGACTGTGGAGTTTCAGATTGGGCATGATACGTGCTGAATTAGCTTCCTGGACCACCTCCCAGTAGGGGACCTCATGGTTAGCATCCTGGTCCCCCTCCAGCCTTGTGTTCATGCCTGCTGCCCCTGGAGACAAATCACGGATTGTAACTGCCAATAAGAAAACTTGAAAGTACTGAATACAAACTCTTCTTTTGGGCCACAGCAACAAAGAATGCAAATAGTTTTGAAATGGGTCTTTCCCAGGTTTTTACAAGATGCTTTGGGTCTGCTGCGTGTAGTCTCTTCCCCGTTGTTTTTTCAGTTTCAGATAACAGGCAGTTCTTGTGCCATTTATGGAGCAAATCTTGTGAAATCTGGTATCCAGCCTTCCTTTGTTTTGCTCTGTCCTTATGTTTGCTTTTGTAAACTGCTTTCAACTCCTATGGCATCACCTATTCGTAAGAAAGTGTGCTGAAACATACTGAGTGTTTGACCTCCTGCTAGCTGGTCCCTGGCATGAGGTTGAGATAAAGTCCTAGGGAAAGCCCTGTGATGGATTAGGGCTGCCTGGTGCTGCACTCTGGCCATGTCCCTGGGTGGCTCTGCCTCTTGGCCTGACTACGATCAGAGAGCCCATTTTCAGCAGTGCTGACCTTTCTTGGTGGCAGAGAAACTGACTGCTTATTAGGGTATCTAGAAACGAAATATATCTGCCCTTTAGGATCCTCTTGGGGGAACAGACATTAAAGCCATGGGGAAATCATGGTGCAGAGTGAAGCGATTCTGTTTTCATTCCCATTTAAGCTGATGTGAAATGTTAATCATCCAATTAAATATGTATACACACTGTAGCTACGGCACTTCCTGTTCAACCTGTGGCTGAGTCAAAATGCCAATGTTCAGAGGATTAAGCTCAGAGAGAGTAAAATTGCAGGAAACAGGAACACAACTGGGAATGTCCACCTCACCGGAATTCCTAACATAGGACCATAATGAAGATAGGCCGAGAATTTACTTGGTTTGCTATTTTCACTTGCTGTGATACAGCTGAGCTAAGTACTGACAGGCCTAAACCCCCTTATCAGTCTACTTAGGTAGAAAAGAAAAGAGATCTAACATTTTTTTGAGCAGCAATCATATGCGAGGCCCTGTCCTGGGTGCTTGGTAAAGGTGCTCTCGTGTCATCCTCACTACAACTCTGGGACAGATTTTCATGTCCCCATTATTCAGGTTAAGGAACTAAGGTTGACAGGAGTTAAGCAGTTGGCCTCCAGGGGTGTCGTACTTACTTGTAAGTAAGTGGTGTGGGTGGGTTTGAACTCATGTCTATCTGACTCTAAAGCTCATGTTCTTTTATACCTCCTTGTGGATATCCATTAACACTGCACTAAGAAGATTTTGCATAATTTTTCTGATATTGAGTTAACCAGTTCATCTGTGAGCCCAGAAATGAGAACACTAAATCTGTCTCAAGTAGGATGGAGGGAGAGGAAATGATTGCATCAGTCAGATTCCTTGTTGTACTCCAGGGTAGATCAGATGGCTGTGGGATTTCAGCATGGCAGGATACAATTTCCCGAGAAGAATATCTGATTTGTGCGGGGTGCTGTGTTTCCTTTTGACCCCATCTCTGTTGGCAAGTAAGGGGTAGGCTGAGTGTGTGTCCTGACAGATGCCTCGGACAGTTACGTCTCGTGATCCTGTTCCCGGGCTCCTACTTCTTTCTGCTCAGACACTTAGAAGACTCAGCTTGATTTCCAGAATTGTCAGTAAGTCTTTCCAGAATATGACTGCTGGAAGAACATCCTCAATATGTCCTTCTTGGGTCCCACTGACCCCAGTGCCTGGTCAGCCATGTATCACAGGAATCTTTGGTCTTGGCGCAGAATGACCAAACCTTGTGGTCACTTCCATTAGCAACACATGGCTGTGCTGATGAGATTATCTTGGCATCCTTTTTTTTTTTTTTGACAGGTCAGAGCTGAATATGTTTAAAAGGGTTTCCAGTGGTCTTAGTGTTTAAATTTTTACATGTAGGAAATGCTAAGTGTTTATTGGTATAGAAATAGGCCTTTACATCAGGGAAATCCAAATCAAAACCTCAATGAGATACCACCTCACACCAGTCAGAATGGCTAAAATTAACAAGTCAGGGAATGACAGATGTTGGCGGGGATGTGGAGAAAGGGGAACCCTCCTACACTCTTGGTGGGAATGCAAGCTGGTACAACCCCTCTGGAAAACAGTATGGAGGTTCCTCAAACAGTTGAAATTAGAGCTACCATTCGATCCAGCAATTGCACTACTGGGTATTTACCCCAAAGATACAAATGTAGGGACCCGAAGGGGTACGTGCACCCCAATGTTTATAGCAGCAATGTCCACAATAGCCAAACTGTGGAAAGAGCCAAGATGTCCATCGACAGATGAATGGATAAAGAAGCTGTGGTATATATACACAATGGAATATTATGCAGCCATCAAAAGGAATGAGATCTTGCCATTTGCAACGACGTGGATGGAACTGGAGGGTGTTATGCTGAGTGAAATAAGTCAATCAGAGAAAGACATGTATCATATGACCTCACTGATATGAGGAGTTCTTAATCTCAGGAACAAACTGAGGGTTGCTGGAGTGGTCGGGGGTGGGAGGGATGCGGTGGCTGGGTGATAGACATTGGGGAGGGTATGTGCTACGGTGAGCACTGTGAATTGTGCAAGACTGTTGAATCACAGATCTGTACTTCTGAAACAAATAACGCAACATATTTTAAGAAAAAAGAAAAAGAAGAAGATAGCAGGAGAGGAAGAATGAAGGGGAGTAAGTCAGAGGGGGAGATGAACCAGGAGAGATGATGGACTCTGAAAAACAAACTGAGGTTTCTGGAGGGGAGGAGGGTGGGGGGATGGGTTAGCCTGGTGATGGGTATTGAGGAGGGCACATTCTGCATGGAGCACTGGGTGTTATGAACAAACAATGAATCATGGAACACTGCACCAAAACAAATTATGTAATATATGGTGATTAACATAACAATAAAAAAATAAAAAAAAAAGTACTGCAAAACAGCTTAGCATGGTATCCAGAAATTAGTAGGTGCACAGCAAATGTAGTTATATTTCAGAATTCTTTGTTTGGGTGCTAACAAAGGGAATGTTAATGATATTAAAATCTTTCATTACGGTTTCCTTCAGTTAGGTGATTTAAGCTTCATAGATCTTATGTGGGATTTGGGGAGAATGTGTGTCTCTTTGATGTCCAGCAATAATGGTGGTGAGAAGGCAGTAATAGTTACCATTTATGGGGCTCCTAGGCACGGCTCTACATATGGCTTCTCATTTAATCTACAAAACAACCATATGAGGTAGGAATTTCTATTATCTTCGTATGATGAGAAAACTGAATCCCTGAGTATAAGAAATTTGTCCAAAGTTATATAGCCAGTAAGAAGCGAAACTTGGATTGAGACCAAATGAATGTGATCCTAGCTAGAGTTCGTGTTCTTAACCACAGGTCCATGGTGGTTTATTTTCTATGATTTATTTATTTTAGAGGGAGTGAGCATGCAGGGGGAGGAGCAGAGGGAGAGAGAGAATCTTAAGCAGACTCTGTGCTGAGCACAGAGCTGGACACAGGCTCAATCTTATGACCCTGAGATCATGATCTGAAATGAAACCAAGAGTCGGACGCTCAGCAGACTGAGCCACGCAGGTGCCCCAGAGCACAAGAGCACAGGTATTAACAAGGACTAAATAATATATCTGAAATTTGAAAATGGACAAAGGGTTCAAAGAACATATCCAGAAACTTCATCATGTTCACCTCTAACTATAACTGCACAATATTAAAATAGCTGATCAGTTGAAAGAAAAGGATTAAAATCATTGTACACAGAAACATCTGCCTGACTCCTTTATTTTTTACTTTTTTAAAGATTTTATTTATTTATTTATTTGACAGAGACACAGTGAGAGAGGGAACGCAAACAGGGGGAGTGGGAGAGGGAGAAGCAGGCTTCCCGCCGAGCAGGGAGCCCGATGTAGGGCTTGATCCCAGGACCCTGGGATCATGACCTGGGCGGAAGGCAGACGCTTAACAACTGAGCCACCCAGGCGCCCCCGCCTGACTCCTTTAGAAAAATATTTGCATGGGTCAGAAACAGATTAAAGAAGGGGCTATTTTCATGGACGACCCTTCATTCCTTTAGAACAATATTAGAGATCACTGACAAAGTATTTTTTTCAATTCCTTAAGTTCCTGGTTTCTCTTGGGTATTACATTTACACTGTCTTTCTAGTACATAAAAATAGGCTTGAGAGAACCTACTTTTAAAATAACATCATGGTTCTGATATTTTCAATTTTGAGCCACAATTCTATTTTTATAATAAACCTTTATTTTTTTTAAAGATTGATTTGAGAGAGAGCCTGAGTGTGGGAAGGGTCACAGGGAGAGAATATCCAAGCAGACCCCCGCTGGACCTGGAGCCCAACTTGGGGCTGATCTCCTAAGGCATGAGATAGGAACCTGAGCCAAAACCAAGAGTTGGATGCTTAATGGACTGAGCCACTCAGGTTGCCCCTATAATAAACCTTTATTCTATTCATCCTCAGTCCATGAGGGTAAAATATTGTTGAGATTTAGTCAAGCAACATTTTGCTAATTTTGAAAAGCCACAAAAGGGCATGTTTGGGGCTAAAACAAATAGCTGTCATTTTCCCAAACCATTTTGTTACTAGATACAACTGGAACTCCTTGCCTCAAACACAGAACAGGGCTGCCCTGCATGAAATAGGGTCCTTCCAACTCACCTCTTCCTTCCTTCCCTGTAATCTCCCTCGTTCGCTAAACCCTCCTTGCCTTTGAAGCCTGGTTCGTTCTTTTATACTTTGTTCTATTTCCGGAACATCCATCTCTTCTCTGAATCTTCTCAAGTCCTACTTTAGAGATGATAAAGCCATAGGTGCTCCAAATCTTGCCAGAACTAGAGGTGGCTGAGTGGGACGTGATAGACTGTACTGTAACTTGGAGAAAACAGACACCCTTACTCTCACTTCCAAGTAGCCTTACGAGGTTAAAAGAGAGCTTCCCAATCAGCTGGGCTATATTGGTGTAATTCAAAGTCTACTGAAGTAATCCTGCCAAGTGTGAAAGTTTATGTATGGGGGTGGTCAGTGCAGAATTTTTATGTTAGAGAAAAATTAGAAACCTATTGTTTCTGGTAAAATTTCAACTTTAATGTGCAACTGTTAAAACTATGGTTAAAGGTACAGTAACAAAATGTTCATGACACTGCTAAGTGAAAAAGGTTCTGTAACTATGCCGAATATAAGGCCATTAAAAAGTGTGGGTAATTAGATCTATCCTTGTATATATGTTTTTGTGCAATTTATTTAAATGTCCCAGGATTTTAAAGTGAAATATAGATATAAGAATGCAAATGGATGGTGGGACTGCTGGATGATTTTTTTAATTCTGTGCTTATTAATATTTCCCATTTTATTTACAAAGATTTTGTTTATTGCATTATTAAAGGGCTAATCTACATTTTTAAAAAAATCTCATCTACATAATAGAGTCTGGGAAGGGATGAAAGCTGATTTTCAGACTTTTCTGGTCCTTTCAGTGGTCAGGGCTGTGGTAGCGGGATGCTAAGAGGGAAGGTATCATATGTATGACACACGGAGCAAGTGCATTTCAACGGGCGTCAGGGTTAGGGGGGCAGAGTGATGAAGAGATTTCCTGTCCGTCAGGGGCTGGCCTGGAGTTCAGAGTCAGGAGGGTGCCCAGGACAGGCCATAAAGTGGAACAAGGATTCTGAAAACAAACTTCACCCACTACAGAAGTTTTCTGAGGACCAACTGGGAAGGGAAGAGATGTGTGGGTCTTAGTTTTCTTCCAGCCATTCCTGTCAGGTACAGATGGACTGTAGAACAAGGCCAAAATCCTCTCAATTTTGTATTTTTGTTCCAGCAACAACGTATTGTATTTACTAATAGTATATTCCATTGACTTCAACCCACAAAATTACTTCACATCTTCATTTGTTAAGATCTCCGTCCCCTTGAGATTTCCGGGAAGGGACGTGATACCCAAGTGTTCATTTGTCCTTGGGCTCTTAATAGAGATGGAATTTGTAATGCAGACACTAGAAAGGAAGGTGTAGAGCTGTATCCAAGCTGCTAAGGATATGTGACAAGGCCTGAACTCTAACGTCAAGTTTTGTCCTTGTCTCCCAGGCACCTTGTATAGCTCTTGGTAGATACTTTTAAAATGTCTTTTGACAAAAATTTCTTATTTTTACATCTTAGAATTTTCAGAGCACTTCCATAGATGTTACATATCCGCTCTTTCTGACAATTCAGTGGGTGGGTGGATGGGAGCAGCTACCATTAGCCGTGATCTTTTCAGGGGAGAAAGCTGAAGCGCCCTAGGAGTCAGATGGGGTGGGAATGCAGGTCCTCATGCTGTAGGCTTGTTTCCAGGACCCTTCATCAAATCCCGTTCCTTGCCAGATATTATCCCATGCTCTGAACCAGATAACACATCTAAATTGCCTAACTTCTAGGGCTGCTGTGGATATCGAAGAGATAAATTATCCAAATGTACTTTTTAAACAATGAAGCTATGCAAATGTTCCCGTTGAAACACTTTTTGGGTAAAATGCAAATGCTCTGCCCTTATGAAATCATCATGAATCCCTGATGCCTTTATGCATCCATTTGTTGGATATTCCAAAGCAATAACTACCACGAAACATTTCCAAGGGGAGGGAAAGAAGCGTTGGGGAGAAGAAGCCAGGGCACCTGGGTACTCTCCCGTAAGAACAGATGTGGTAGGGGGTGAGAAGAGAGTCGCAGCTGCCCAAGGAGAGAAGTAAACCACCAAATAACTCAAAGGGGTTATTTAAAGGAATAGGCCAGGAAAAAGTAACACCTTATCATAATTTCTAAGATTAGAACTGCCTGGTGAATTTGCAAGGGGATTAACTAGAGGTTTGAGTGAGTAGGTATTTTGCTGAAGATTCGTGGTATAAGGAGTCATACCACCCCTTTATTAAAGGCCTCCTCCATGTGTGTAGAACATATGTGCTCTTGACGCCAGGATTCTATGATTCTGCTTTATTTTTCTTCTCAACAGTGTTCATCCTCATTGCTGTCTGAAAATGTATCCTATTTTTGTGAAGCATCCATTTTCTTCCACTGGAGTATGAACTTCGTGGATTCAACGTAACAGAGGTCTTGTTTATCCCTCTATCTTTACTGTGTCAAACAGGGCCAACTGCTTAGTGGGTACCCACTAAATATTTGTAGAATCAACAAAACTGAGTGCAGAATGGTTCTGGATCCTATGCTGTGCCCCTTAGCATACTGCTTCCTTTAACTTAATGTTTAAAAAATGGCATTAATCTCCTTTTTAAGGCCTGATGACTAGTGTAGAGAGAAGACCACTTGAATATTTGATGATCAAGAATGCCGTATTGTCTCACTCAGTTTGCACATCTTGGCTCCTGGCATCTCTGTCAGAACATAGCTTTTTATTTTGAAGATTACTTTTCACTAATATCCTGCTGTGGACTCAACCCAGGTGTAGAAGTTATAGAAGAAAGGGCTTAATCCACATTCTCAGGACAAGACGACTGGATACTGAAGTTACCAATGTCAGGTTCTTCTGGGTGGTTTGACCCTTGTCTCCCTAAATGTGAAACTCTAGAAGCACAGAAGAAAGGACAGGCAGCACCTGAGCCACTTCTGAGGCAACCTCACCCTGAGTGTTGATCCCTTTCTGAGCAGCCTGCCCTGCAGTCCTCTAGTTTGACAATTGGGTTAGTTTAGGGGTTTGGGCTTGCCATATTTCAGCCGTCTGAAATATCATACATAGAATCCTTCAGAGAAGGACGTTTTCATGATCCTTTTGCACATTTGTGGCTATGTGTTGTTTTACAACTGTAATGCAGGAATGAAAAGGTATAATTAGTCCCCTGCTGGGTCCATTTGTAGACCCCACTGGGGATCTTTGCAGTTCGGGACTGCAGCAAGTCTTGCTTGTTGTCTCGGCCAACGATTTTTTATAGTGATAACCTAATAATAGTTTACAGTTTATGGAGGGACCATGTCAAAAAGCCCCCTGGGCTCCAGAGGGCAGGGGAGGAGAGAAAGAAAACAAACACCACACATAGTTTCCCGATTGTAAATAATGGAACCAAAGTAAGCTATTTTCTCCTTAGCACAGAATATAGGATTTATATGTGCTGAGCTAAACAAAGGTTATCAAATATGGCCACCAATAGATCTGGCATTTCTGGGTCACGTGCAGGAAAGGTGGCCGAAGAATGTAAGGCGTTTTATGGATTTAAATCCCTTTCTGGAATGAAGCAGAATATGAACTACTAATACATAGTTTATGTTTCCTTCTTAGGAAAAGGCAGGATGTGAGGCCTGCATGCTCAGGAGCACTGAGGGCCTTCCGGCCGGCTTTGTGCATAAATGCCAAGGACCATGATTTCATGTCTATAATACATAGTATCCCCAACAGATAGTAAAATGCTTTTGCAGTCACATGTAAGATTTGCTTTTTAAATTGAGTCACATTTTATTTACCTTCTTTTCTAAAAATACCAATGGGCCTTAAATGTGTTGCTCATGCAGTACCCATGACATGGTAATTAAGTTCTACTTTTTTTTTTCTTTTAAAGATTTTATTTATTTATTTGACAGAGAGAGACACAGTGAGAGAGGGAACACAAGCAGGGGGAGTGGGAGAGGGAGAAGCAGGCTTCCCACAGAGCAGGGAGCCCGATGTGGGGCTCGATCCCAGGACCCTGGGATCATGACCTGAGCCGAAGGCAGACGCCTAACGACTGAGCCACCCAGGCGCCCCAAGTTCTACTTTTTTATAGCACGCTTTTTTCTTTTGAATTTATTAATAATATGTCATTCTGTGTGTAGGGAGATGGTGCACATGGCCTCTGTTCAAGGCCCTGGTCTCTACTCTCTTCCTAATGGATCCAGGGGCCAATTACCGGTACCTACAGGGTGACATGCTGGGGCCAGGGAGAAGGGTCAGAAGGTGAACCCATGAGAGTTGCCTCCTTAGCCTTGTGTTATGATCACCTAGCTGACTGGGCCAAGGATATTTAGGCTCTATAGATCATTAAACAGGGTGTTACCCCAAAGTTCATAGTGCTAATTCAGAGTACCATTGGGTGATATTTTCTCCCGGCGATTTTGAATATATGAGCCAAGATTAACGTTGCGGGAGAATAGTGGGATTGCTTCAAAGGGCGCACAAACCCATACACGCACAAAGCAGTGAAGACCAAAAGCATCTCACACTTGTAGTTTGCAAATGTCTGTGGAGATTTTGTGGTGGTTGAAACAAAAATTATTTTAAAATCTTATAGAATCTGAGGTAAATTCCTACCTTTTGTATTACTAAAACATAATTACTATCATGTAGAGAATCCATGACCTTTTTACATTAAAATTGGTCCTTGTGAAATGTTGAAAAAAGACAAATCTGTGGGTCAGGAAGTTACATTAGTGGTTGCCTGGGGCGGGAGGCAGGAGTGGGGATTACCTCTCGGTAGGCAAGAGGGATCTTACTGCGGTGATGAAATGTTCTAAAACTGGATTAGGGTAGTGGTTGCAGGGCATTGGAGATTTGCTAAGAAAATCACTGAACTGTATCCCTCATTTCTGGTATATAAATTATGTCTCAATAAAGTTGTTAAAAAAAAATGCAGCCTGAGGCCTGAATTTGAAAGAAAAATGCAAAAGAGTGGTTCTTGAAATTTTTCATTTTCATTATCTTATTTTCAAATGGGAGAAGGGAGAAATGAAAGTTACCACCTCAACATTATTTACAAATCACTTGTAAGAGATCTGTGCTCTTGTTAATCCCCTTGGAGCAAACAGGCCTAAGGCCTTCAGTGCACTTGATGTTTGCTCCCTTTGGAATACACCTTGAGACTAAAAAGGAGAGGAAATTTACATCCATTCACATTGCACGTTCATAACACCAGCTCTCTGAACACACATACACACACACATACACACATGTCCCTGAACAGGGTGATGTTTCTGCTGATGTCCTTGCTTTGGCTGACCTAGACTCTTGTAAGAAGGCCCAGGTATGACCAGGATGAAATATTTTTAGCTTCCCTTCTTTTACAGTGTGATTTTTGTGGGACTGAGTGAAGGTGGCTGGTGTGGGATTGGGGCACTAAAGACTGTGGAGTTTCAGATTGGGCATGATACGTGCTGAATTAGCTTCCTGGACCACCTCCCAGTAGGGGACCTCATGGTTAGCATCCTGGTCCCCCTCCAGCCTTGTGTTCATGCCTGCTGCCCCTGGAGACAAATCACGGATTGTAACTGCCAATAAGAAAACTTGAAAGTACTGAATACAAACTCTTCTTTTGGGCCACAGCAACAAAGAATGCAAATAGTTTTGAAATGGGTCTTTCCCAGGTTTTTACAAGATGCTTTGGGTCTGCTGCGTGTAGTCTCTTCCCCGTTGTTTTTTCAGTTTCAGATAACAGGCAGTTCTTGTGCCATTTATGGAGCAAATCTTGTGAAATCTGGTATCCAGCCTTCCTTTGTTTTGCTCTGTCCTTATGTTTGCTTTTGTAAACTGCTTTCAACTCCTATGGCATCACCTATTCGTAAGAAAGTGTGCTGAAACATACTGAGTGTTTGACCTCCTGCTAGCTGGTCCCTGGCATGAGGTTGAGATAAAGTCCTAGGGAAAGCCCTGTGATGGATTAGGGCTGCCTGGTGCTGCACTCTGGCCATGTCCCTGGGTGGCTCTGCCTCTTGGCCTGACTACGATCAGAGAGCCCATTTTCAGCAGTGCTGACCTTTCTTGGTGGCAGAGAAACTGACTGCTTATTAGGGTATCTAGAAACGAAATATATCTGCCCTTTAGGATCCTCTTGGGGGAACAGACATTAAAGCCATGGGGAAATCATGGTGCAGAGTGAAGCGATTCTGTTTTCATTCCCATTTAAGCTGATGTGAAATGTTAATCATCCAATTAAATATGTATACACACTGTAGCTACGGCACTTCCTGTTCAACCTGTGGCTGAGTCAAAATGCCAATGTTCAGAGGATTAAGCTCAGAGAGAGTAAAATTGCAGGAAACAGGAACACAACTGGGAATGTCCACCTCACCGGAATTCCTAACATAGGACCATAATGAAGATAGGCCGAGAATTTACTTGGTTTGCTATTTTCACTTGCTGTGATACAGCTGAGCTAAGTACTGACAGGCCTAAACCCCCTTATCAGTCTACTTAGGTAGAAAAGAAAAGAGATCTAACATTTTTTTGAGCAGCAATCATATGCGAGGCCCTGTCCTGGGTGCTTGGTAAAGGTGCTCTCGTGTCATCCTCACTACAACTCTGGGACAGATTTTCATGTCCCCATTATTCAGGTTAAGGAACTAAGGTTGACAGGAGTTAAGCAGTTGGCCTCCAGGGGTGTCGTACTTACTTGTAAGTAAGTGGTGTGGGTGGGTTTGAACTCATGTCTATCTGACTCTAAAGCTCATGTTCTTTTATACCTCCTTGTGGATATCCATTAACACTGCACTAAGAAGATTTTGCATAATTTTTCTGATATTGAGTTAACCAGTTCATCTGTGAGCCCAGAAATGAGAACACTAAATCTGTCTCAAGTAGGATGGAGGGAGAGGAAATGATTGCATCAGTCAGATTCCTTGTTGTACTCCAGGGTAGATCAGATGGCTGTGGGATTTCAGCATGGCAGGATACAATTTCCCGAGAAGAATATCTGATTTGTGCGGGGTGCTGTGTTTCCTTTTGACCCCATCTCTGTTGGCAAGTAAGGGGTAGGCTGAGTGTGTGTCCTGACAGATGCCTCGGACAGTTACGTCTCGTGATCCTGTTCCCGGGCTCCTACTTCTTTCTGCTCAGACACTTAGAAGACTCAGCTTGATTTCCAGAATTGTCAGTAAGTCTTTCCAGAATATGACTGCTGGAAGAACATCCTCAATATGTCCTTCTTGGGTCCCACTGACCCCAGTGCCTGGTCAGCCATGTATCACAGGAATCTTTGGTCTTGGCGCAGAATGACCAAACCTTGTGGTCACTTCCATTAGCAACACATGGCTGTGCTGATGAGATTATCTTGGCATCCTTTTTTTTTTTTTTGACAGGTCAGAGCTGAATATGTTTAAAAGGGTTTCCAGTGGTCTTAGTGTTTAAATTTTTACATGTAGGAAATGCTAAGTGTTTATTGGTATAGAAATAGGCCTTTACATCAGGGAAATCCAAATCAAAACCTCAATGAGATACCACCTCACACCAGTCAGAATGGCTAAAATTAACAAGTCAGGGAATGACAGATGTTGGCGGGGATGTGGAGAAAGGGGAACCCTCCTACACTCTTGGTGGGAATGCAAGCTGGTACAACCCCTCTGGAAAACAGTATGGAGGTTCCTCAAACAGTTGAAATTAGAGCTACCATTCGATCCAGCAATTGCACTACTGGGTATTTACCCCAAAGATACAAATGTAGGGACCCGAAGGGGTACGTGCACCCCAATGTTTATAGCAGCAATGTCCACAATAGCCAAACTGTGGAAAGAGCCAAGATGTCCATCGACAGATGAATGGATAAAGAAGCTGTGGTATATATACACAATGGAATATTATGCAGCCATCAAAAGGAATGAGATCTTGCCATTTGCAACGACGTGGATGGAACTGGAGGGTGTTATGCTGAGTGAAATAAGTCAATCAGAGAAAGACATGTATCATATGACCTCACTGATATGAGGAGTTCTTAATCTCAGGAACAAACTGAGGGTTGCTGGAGTGGTCGGGGGTGGGAGGGATGCGGTGGCTGGGTGATAGACATTGGGGAGGGTATGTGCTACGGTGAGCACTGTGAATTGTGCAAGACTGTTGAATCACAGATCTGTACTTCTGAAACAAATAACGCAACATATTTTAAGAAAAAAGAAAAAGAAGAAGATAGCAGGAGAGGAAGAATGAAGGGGAGTAAGTCAGAGGGGGAGA
>NW_027398059.1:0-14213 GCF_003265705.2 Callorhinus ursinus
CGGCATGCCGGGAGCTCGGGGAAGGCGGCGCGCGGCCCGGCCGGCGGGCGCCCCGCGAGGGTGCTGAGCGCCGACCCTCCCCTCTCCCCGCTGCTCCGAGGAGGAGATGCAGCCCCGTGGCCCTTACCCGAGCGGGTGCCAGGGCGACGAAACCGGCCACGCACCGGCCTCCCGCCACCGCCTTTAAACCGCCGCCTGCCGCCGGCCTCAGCGAACGACGGCCCGGGCGGGACGCCGTCGTGCTCCTGATTGGCTGGCTGCGCGGGGCCGCCTCGCTCGGAGACGCGGAGGGGCCGGGCGGGAAAGCCAGCTGTGGCCGGCGGCGATTGGCGGGGGGACCCGGGACTTACACGCCCCTCCCCGACGTTGGTGGGCTGGTGGGTGGGGCGGCCGGGCTGGGCCCCGCGGAGGCGCAACTCGTGATTGGCCGGCGCGCTTTCCCTGCGGCTCTGGCGATTGGCGGCTGGCCGGGTGCGTGGCGCTGATTGGGCGGCAGCCCGCCTCGGTCCCGCCCCGCCGCTGGGGTTGACTGGCGGAAGGGGAAGTGGGGGGGGAGGCGGCGGTGGGGAAGTGGGGGGGGAGGCGGCGGTGGGGAAGATGGCGTACCAGAGCCTCCGGCTGGAGTACCTGCAGATCCCGCCGGTCAGCCGCGCCTACACCACCGCCTGCGTCCTCACCACCGCCGCCGTGGTGAGCAGCTGCAGCGCCAGCCTCTCCTTGTCCGCGCTGCGCCCGACCGGGGCCTCGGGGAAGCCCAGAGGGGTTGGTCTCAGGGGTGGGTGGGGGCGTGCGGGGCTCACGCTGGGGTCCCGGATGGCCTGTCCGGGGAGCCGAGAAGGGAGTGCTGCCCCATGAGGGCCGCAGGGGCAGGGCTGCAGGCCGGTTTCCGAGAGAGGGAGGCCGGCGCTGTCGCAGGTCGGGGCTGCGGGAGCCGCCCACCCGGAAAACGTGTCTGGGAAGGCAGGCGACGGGCCGGTGGGACGCGGGGGACTAGAGGGAAGAAGGTCCGCTTAGTGAGGAAACTTAGGCGTCGAGGACAGAGCGGGGACGAGAGTCCGGGTGTAGAGACTGTCTGGAAGCGCGCAGCCCTGACGGCGGCGGGGTCTTCAGTCTCGGTTCGCTGGGCTGAGCCGGGTCGCTCCGCACGGCTGTTTCGGGGGGCGGCTGGCGGTGGGCAGGTGCGTGGCCGCCGCTCCTCCTTGCCCTGGATCTGGGGTAGCGGCCCCCGCCGCCTTGCCTTCAGGTCCGCCTCAGCTGCCGCAGCCTAGAGCAGAGTTTTCTCTTCTGTGAGGTATGAGGGATACAGAAAATTGTACCCTTGCTACAGAAGGCGTTACCGAGGAGAAGAGCCTTAAAGGGTTCAGCCAGAGCGACTGAGAGTTGGAAACTGCTGGACCTGCTAATCTTCTGTTGTACGTGATGTTTTGTTTCCCGACCGATCTGCTCTAAGAAGCTCTTTTCTTTTTCAGCAGTTGGAATTGATCACACCTTTTCAGTTGTACTTCAACCCTGAATTAATCTTTAAACACTTTCAAGTAAGTGGCCCATCACAACCACGATTCATGTTTCAGTTGTTAAACTTGTTTTTCATACTTTTTGGTAGCAGATCCTCCCATATGTTATCAAAAAAGAATTCAGTGGGGATATTTGATTGTCTCATTGTGGGGGGGGGCGGGGAGGGTGGTAATAAAGATGTGATTCTGCCTCCTGGTTGGAATTCAGAATCACCTGGGGAACTTTGAAGAGATTCTCAGGTTCCTCATCATGTACCAAAACCGCAGTCAACCAAGGGTAGGAATTAAGAATCTGTATTTTATCGGTAAAGTTCCCTGCGTGGTTTTAATTTGATGTGTCCAGTTCCTGTATGTAGAAATTACTGGCTCAGGGTTGACATTGTAGTTTGAGAGGAGACCGACCAGCCCAGGGAGAGCCTCAGAGGGTGCCCTGTGTTGTCCACCTAACACCTCGGTGTCATCACCACCGTCCAGATTGATCCGTCTTCCAGGGATCAGATGATATTAACGCAAGTCCAAAAGACTGAGCCCTCAAACAACATGCGAGCTTATTAGATTCTGGTAGGAGCTAGTCCTTTCCCGTAATTAGAGTGCTCAGAGAAAGGTGTGTTTTCCTGCTCCTGGACGATCAGATAGCCTGCAGTTGGAGGGGGAGAAGGACCGAGAGTCAGGAATTTCCCTCTGTCGAATGTGTGTCGTTCACTTTGCACCCACTGAGCTCCAGCTTCTGTGTAGCTTCTCAGATTCACCCTCCTCTGTGTCCCCAGGGTATCTGGAAAGACTTCCTTTAGAGCATCTCTCGCTTTGTGCTTGCACTTACTTAGATGCTTGTCTCCTCGATGATAAGTCGGGGACTCTAAAGTCCTGGAGGCAGTTAGTATGTAGAACTGTTTCCAATTCTGAAGAGTTGAATGATGCACAAGGCAGTCCTGTGCCTCTTGTCACTGCCTTCGTCCTTCACTGCTCACCTGGCCTTTGCTGGGCACTGTAGCTCCATCCAAGCATTGCTTCCTGTTAACGTGCTTGGCTCGATTTCGCCTGGGGTTAAACTCTTGATGACACCATGTATCTGCATTTGGAGCCGGGATTTCCAGGCCTGGATTCAGAGTCTCCCCGTACAAGTTCCCTTGGGCAGGCCATTTTCATGCTCTCCAAGTGTCCCCATTTCCTCCTGTGTGACATGGGGATGGGAGCACCAGCCTGTGTCTCACAGGGTTATTAGGATCACATGAGATTATAGATTGTGCTAAACCATTTTAAAATGTGAAGTTCTCTCCCATTGTGAGTAGTTGTTTTTATTGTGGGTGTGGATGGGTTGGGTAGGGAAAAGTGTATCAGGGTTTCCAACATGAAAACGAGTGTCCTGGTATCTGCCAATTAGACTAATTATTAGAGCATTAGATCTTTACTTGTAGGGAGTTGGCTGTTTACTCAGACTAGAACTTGAGTGTTCTAGAATTACCCTTTCCTCTGGATGTTTCTTAGGGACTAACATAGAAACATTTCTTGGCAATTTAAGTGAGGCCTCTGGAGTTTCTCTGTGGCCTCTCAAGACTGCTCGTTAGATTCTGACACTAGACACACGAAAGCCCTGGTTTCTGTTCTGCAAATTAACATAGTCGTTCCATCCAGCTTTTCCCAAAATTCGCCTGACCATATGGTACGGGCTTTTTTTTTTTTTTTTTAAGACGACAATTTCAAGTTTTCTATCCTATTACCCTTGCAGATTTCAGGGGCCGAGTGATACCTTTCAGACTTCCAACTGGAAACAGAAACCCAGTGTCAGATCGCGTGCGCCCCACTTTCTGGTTCAGATCATAGTGTCACTTACTCATGGCCTTTCACACCATCGCAACCCCAGGAGATGTCTTTTGTCTTAATGTGGAAATGTTTTCTGGTATATTTGACTTAATCTGTCATTTCTCGATTTTTTTCTTTTAACAGATATGGAGGCTAATCACCAATTTCTTATTTTTTGGTCCAGTGGGATTCAATTTTTTATTTAACATGATCTTTCTGTATCCTTTATTAAGTGGGGTTAGCATAAAACCTGGAGGTTTGCTTAGGGAATGTAAGTTAAAGCTTCTAATGCTGCTGATTTTGTTACTCTCTTAATTGTGACTTCTGAGTGCTGGCTCCGTGGTACAGATTAGCTGGTCAGAAAGTCCCATTTTGAGGGTGTTTGTCGGTTCCTGTTGGTTCTAATGGGAGGTATTCACCCGAAGAATGATTACACTTCTGCCCGTAAATCCCTTACAAATCAGATCAAGGGAAAGAAGTGGATTCTTTGAGGCATATTTACAACATAACATCAGCAGGTACCCAAATACAGTGATAAGTCCCGCGGTGTCGGCACAGGACTGGGAGCAGCTTCATGGGGACTGGAGAACGTGGGATCTCCCTGGATCTTGGTTGCGGGTTCTACTGGCTGGAAAGACAGTGCCATATGCCTGCCTGGCAGGCCACGTGCTGCTTGTTGAAAGAGGGGAAGAGGGATGCTCTGGTCAGGTGGTAATTGGGCCCCCTGAACAGGGCATTCCTCTTCTTCCTGACCCTCTGGATTGAGAGCGGGTTACAGCCCAGCTCGTGTGCAGGAGATGGGGCCTTGTTGGGGTGACAGGGTCCCTGCCTGATGGATTCCTGTGTGTCCTGTGTGATACGCCATCCTGGTAAGTTTCTAATAATGAAATATTTTCCTCTTGATGCGTTTTTATTAACTGAGGTGTAGAAATGCCGAATCTGCCTGCCCTGCAAAAGTAGATCCTCACGCAAGGCTTCTTGCCAGGCGTTTCTTCCAAGTTAGGCTGTGAAAAAGCAAGGGTGGCTCAGGTCGTGGTGGGGCTGTGTTCGGGAAAGACGACCCAGCTTTGAAAAGGTTTCCTGAGTCCCTGCAAGCACGTGTTTGCGGCCTCGGGCTTCGCTCCCCAGTCAGGAGCAGTGTGTATAACGTGGAGCTGGTCTTCACCTCGCCCGAAATGCCGGGTGCAAGGGGACACCCCACACTGCCCCTCGTGGACACGCTCACAGAAGCGAAGGCTTGGCTTCGTACAGCTAAGGCGGAGTTGAGTGTACTGCAGCCGTACGTTAAACTTGACTTTCTTCCCACGTGTGTGCCTACCGTTTTCTTAACTTGGAACTTAAGATACCGCTACTGTCGAATGCTGGAAGAAGGCTCTTTCCGAGGTCGGACAGCAGACTTTGTATTTATGTTCCTTTTTGGTGGATTCTTAATGACCGTATCCTTCAACAAATAGAGCAAATACGGGAAAACGCTCAAGAACACGCTCTGTCTTGCCAAAGGCCTCCAGCTGTCTTCCACAGTCCGCTAGATAAGCCCAGCACACAGATGGGGCGGCCCTCCTGACCGTAGGTGCAGGTACCGTGGCCACTTCACAGCCTGCGCTCTGTGACCGCGTCTGAGCCTCGGGGTGGGCGAGTCAGAAGGGCGTTTAGCAGTAACAGGTGGGTCACTGTTCACTACTTTAGACAGAGGATTGTCCGTGTGCGTACAGTTTGTTTTTTTTAGAGAGAGAGTTTGTTGGGGGAGAGTGACCTGAGCCAAAACCAAGAGTCAGATACCTAACGGACTGAGCCACCCTGGGTTCCGCTCGATGTGTGTACTTTTAAACTAAGTTGGTAAGACATTTATTTGGTCGCTATCAAAACTGATAAAATAGTATAATTTAGACTTGAACGTAGTCTGGTCTGACAAGACGGTTTGGCTCCGGCTGGCTTTACTCACCTCTTAAAGGTGCTAATGGTGAGTGAAATTTAATGTAATTATTGACCAAGGAATTATTATATTTTCCAAATAGTTGAGAACTTCATGGAAACAATATTACTGGGAAGCAGCTATAGTCCAGATGTTTTGACCTACACAGATTTTTGCCTGGTTGCTCTGGGTAATTATTTTCAGGATTTCTTTTCCTCTAAAGATTAATGACTGTGGGACTTCCCTACCTCAGACCTCTGTTAGAACACAACCCTTTGTTCTCTTCTCTCGCTCAGCCTTTCCTGTTACACTTGTGATTTTGAGATTTTCCTTAACGCTACCTGCTAGCTTTTCGGTTTGTTTGTGAGCTTAGTTTTCCTGGGCCAGGCCTTTACGATCATGCTCGTCTACGTGTGGAGCCGAAGGAACCCGTACGTGCGCATGAACTTCTTCGGCCTTCTCAACTTCCAGGCCCCCTTTCTGCCCTGGGTGCTCATGGGCTTTTCCTTGTTGCTGGGGAACTCGATCATTGTGGACCTCTTGGGTAAGAGTCTTCATTGCTACTGTTTCTATTACTTTGCGCGTGAACTTACTCTGTCACTGTTTTTCATGTCTGGCACTCACATACAGCTATCTTGGGATTATTTGGTGGTTATAGGCTCAAAGATGACGATATCTTTTAATTTTGAGTAATTATATTGACATTCCTTCCTAAACATATGGAATTTATGTTGGCAGATCCACCTGCAGTCAAAATTTTCATCTTCTCCATCGTTCTTTGTTTCTGGGCGACTCTAGGCATTGCAGTTGGACACATATATTTTTTCTTGGAAGACGTATTTCCCAATCAGCCTGGTGGCATCAGAATTCTGAAAACACCGTCTATTTTGTGAGTATTTGACATCAGATGGCACGTTCCTTACAGATAACGCGGGCCAGGGTCCGTGATCTGTGTTTCCACAGAGCTCCCATAGCTCCTGGCGCTCGTTGTTCGGGTCAGTCAGTATTCGCAGATTGAGCCACGGGCTGCAGTGGATGAGCATTTGGAGTGGATGGTGCCAGAGTCCTGCAGGAGCAAGCTCCATGAGCTCGGTGTCCTGAGGGTGACGTGGCAGGGTGCCCGCTGAGCACCAGCCCTTCATGTCCCCGGGCAGAGCCTGCGGGGTCCTGGAGAGCCGCTGTCTGAGCTTACAGAGGCGAGGCGGCACAACGGGTGAACCTGACCACAAGGACGTTTTTAGTGGTGGGATTTCTGGCCTTCCAGAAAAGAGAAGGAGAGCTAAGCTGTGAGGCAGACTGGGAACCAGGTGTGGGCTGATCCGCTGTGTGGCATTAAGAAAGTCCGTCTCCGTCTCGCCCCTCGCTTTCCTGAGAGTGGAGCTTTGGTTTATGGGACCTCTTTCTACCCAGAAGGTTGTGTCCTTGAGACGTGCTGCATTTAGAAGGAGTAAAATGTGAGTTTTTATCATAAAGTGTTGGTTGTCAAATAGTTAAGCAAAGCAGAGAGTAAAATCCTCCATAATCCTCCCGCTTAGCGGGAACACTGGCTGTTATTGTTGACCTTTTGATACATATTCTTCCGTCTTTTACTGTGTGGGTGCTAAATTTCTAAAAAATGCTCTATTGTAACTTCCTTTTCGATGTAATATGTGGTAACTGTTTTTCCGTCACAAATGTCCTATGGAACTGTACCAGCACCGTGGACTCCTCCCTTAGCGGTAGCCGCCGCATGAGTGCTGGCTTTCCTTGGGTGGCACACGTCCGTGATTATTTGCAAGGGCTGCATTCCTGGAAGTGGGATTGCTGTGTGTGTTTTTTTGTCTTTTTTTTTTAAGATTTTATTTATTTATTTGACAGAGTGATAGAGACACAGTGAAAGAGGGAACACAAGCAGAGGGAGTGGGAGAGGGAGAAGCAGGCTTCCCGCAGAGCAGGGAGCCCGATGTGGGGCTCGATCCCAGGACCCTGGGATCATGACCTGAGCTGAAGGCAGACACCTAACAACTGAGCCACCCAGGCGCCTCGATTTTACAATTTTTTTTTGGAAACGGTTTCAGACTTACAGAAAATTACAAACCCTTCAAAGGACTTTTTCTTCCTTAGGTATTTGAAAGTAAACTGTCCATCAAATGCCCCATGACCCCACCATGAACGTGTATTTTCCGTGAAGAAGGACATTCCCCTACATAGTCACAATCAGGAAAAGCCTGAGTCCTCAGACCCCAGCCACGCCTGGCCGTTGTTCCAGGAAGGGCTCTTGCAGGAAGAGTCCAGCTCAGGCCCAGGTGTCGCACTGGCTTGTCACGCCTCTTTCGTCTCTGCCAGGGTGGAACAGCTCCTGAGTCTTGCCTTGACGTCGTGGCCCTGACGTTTTTGTGGATTCTCGGCCCATTCTGTAGGATGTCCCACCACTGGGTTTGTCTAGTGTCCCTGACGTTGAGCTTCAGGTGTCGCATCCGTGGCAGGACTGTCAGAGAAGTGACCCCGTGCCTTTCTCCCCACGGCCGCCAGCACCGGGTTTCCGGGCACCGATCTTCACAGTGGCGGTTGTCACTCTGATGCCTCGATTAAAGTCACCATACGGCCGCTTCCATCCACCGGCGGGCGTTTGAGAGCCGCCTATGGTGTTGCACGTAACAGGGGTCTGTGCCCCTGTTTGCTGAGATGCATATAGCACCTTCTCATTCTGACAGGGACCTGACCCTGTGGTCATTACTCTCTCTACCTATTTAGTGAGCCCCGTGCATAACCAGCCTCTCATCCTGCTCTGCCCGCACCCCCTGTGGTGGGCTGCCCTCTTCAGGGAGTGCCCGCCTGAAGCCTCCTCAGGCTTCACCACACTGCACCAGGCCCATCCATGGGTGTGCGCCCTATGCTGCTGGGATGTCCCTCCAACCCCCGTCCCGCTCGGGGCCACCATGGCCCCACTTCCCTGCTCACGTGCCCACGTTCTGTCCCGTGCCTGTTCGGGAAGTAGAAGCGGCCTCGCTGTTTAACGTCCTTTCTTTTCGTTTTTACAAAAGTGAACATGTTCATGTTTATTGGCCTTTTGGATTCCCTTTTGAATTGCCTCTTCAGCCCTGTATCTGCCGGTGTGTGTTTGCTTTTATTGTTAGTTTGTAAGAATTCAGGCGGCTCATGCTGAAGTATAGATGCTTTTTCTGGCCCCACTATAAAATAGAAGTTTTTGGATACATTTCTAACGGTACCAGCAGTGGGCAGTGTCATTAGAAACACGATGCAAAGAGCAGATGCTGTTTTAATGGTCAGTTCTCAAAGGGGAACTTGAATGACCGTCTAAAGGGATTTTAAAAGTCTTTTGGACACTGACTCCTTTCCTATGATCTGCGTAATTTTTCTTAGAACGATTTGTGAGGTTTTTTTTAACTTCAGTTGTGATAAAGTCTATCTAACATGAAATGTGCCACGTTACACAGCTCAGATGTGCAGTTCCGTAGCATTACTGTCCTCACGCTGTGTTCCTGTGACCCCGTCCGTCCTTCCGCTCTCGAGCCTGCCAAAGTGGAACTCTGTCCTCACGAACACGCTCCATTCCCTGCCCCCAACCTCGGTGGTGACGGCACTACTCCCGGTTCCTCACACATGTGGAATCACGCAGTATCTGTTCCGTGTCTGGGTTTTTGAGCACAGTGTTCTCAGGGCTCATCCACGATGTCACAGAAGTCAGAACCTCCTTCCTTTTTAAGGCTGAACACTATCCCGTTGTGTGCACGGACTCTTTTCTTGATCCATCCATCTGCCAGTGGGTACGGGGCGATACCTTGGTTGTGGAGAGACATTCCTGATAAGTTTAGTGAAAGTCAGGTTATAAAATAATAGTGTGATCTAACTTTTGTTACACATAGAAAAGTTGTGGAAGAATGATGACAGCACCCACAGTGATTCTCTCGAGATTAAGGATGTCTGTGTATATTTTCTGTTTTCTCTACAACTAACATGTATTGCTTTCGTAGTAAAAAAAAAAAAAAAAGATAGTCCTGGAGGTAAAGCATTAACGCAAATGTGAAATGATTGTGAAACTCTCTTAGCGCAATGACTGTTTCTGGTAGGTGGGTGTAATGTTTGACCCTTGGTGTAGGCCCCAGGGGACCTTCTCGAGGTGACTCCGGGACTGAGTGGTCTCTGTTGCCTGTCTTTTAGGAAGGCTATTTTTGATACACCAGATGAGGATCCAAATTACAATCCACTACCTGAAGAGCGGCCAGGAGGCTTCGCCTGGGGTGAGGGCCAGCGCCTTGGCGGTTAAAGCGGCAGGTGCCAACCACGAGACTCAGCTGGGAAGGACTCGGTGACACACCCATTGGGATTCTTTTAGCCTTTGTGTCACGAAAGTGTGGATGCTTTTGACGGCTTGGCAGATTTGAACTCCAGAAGCACTTTATGGAATGGTACACTAATGGATCCAAACTCACTCAGAGCGGCCGGTCGGACTGACCCTGGCAGCGTGATCTCTCCGAGCCAGACCGCCGCTAGCCACCATGCCCCCGCGCTCGAGTTCTGGGGAGTCATCCAGAGCTCCCTCCTCCTCTTTGATAGATGAGGCTGTGGGGTAAATGGAAGTTTCAGAGAGGACCCAATAAAACTGAGTTCCATCTCTCTCACTGAACAAAAGGTTTTGTGTGTGATCTTTTCAGTGACCACTTCAGTTCTGGCCCTGCCGCGCAGGCCTGGGCCCACAGCAGCTCGGGGCCCACTGGTCCCCAGCCTTCGCAGCTTTCGACGGGCTTGCATTCCAGGATGGAAGGATGTGGCCGATGCGCCGTGGCTGTGCACACAGCTTACGCACAGCACCAGCTCCAGTAGGAACAAGATGGGCTGGTGGTGTCCAGAAAGCTTGTTCTCCATCTGGGTTTTGTGAAACTGCCCGTTGTCGGATGCAGGGAAAACAGGACAGGTAGAGTGGCTCTTGCCGCGGCAGAAGCTAAGGAGGGCCGGCTCGGGGCTCCCGTGGCGTCTTAGCAACTCTGCTTGCGTTTCTCCATTAAGAACTCTCCAGGGAACGACACTTCATGCCCAGCCTTTTGGACAACAACAGAGAGATTGGTTTTAGACTTGGGGTGTTGACTTTGGAGCCAGATGAACAGGTATCCGTTAGGCAGGAGTCCGTGGGTCCTGGGCTGGTTTCACGTGGGTCATTTTCCTTAATGAAAAGCCCACAAGCTTTTCAGAGCCAAGCACCTGGTTTACCTTCGCCATCAGGTAGAAATTAGGGTCCGGAGGAGGAGACACTTGATGCCTGTGATTCCATGAAGACCTGTCCAGAATATTAATTTCCCTGGCCTCAGCAGGTTTGCGCTCAAAGGGTCTAAGTCGTTGAGAAAACCCACAGGCATGAAGTGGACCCCCGTAGGGAACAGACGGTTGCGGATGGTTTTAGCAAATGGGGCGGAGGTGTGGACTATTCCCCAGTAGTCGTAGCTTGGGCAGGTGGTAGCTCTTCCAGAGTGAGATTTCCCTCAGAGAGATGAACACGGGGTTCAGAGCAAGTGGGGACCTTCAGGGGGTGCAGTGAAGTAGAAAGTATTTGAATGTCTTCCCATGGCTGGTGCGTAAGTGATGGGAACTAAGGCCAATGTTGGACACGCCGCTGGTCAGTAACTTGGAACACAGGTGTTGTAACTTTATGGAACGGGTTCGTGGGATGGCTTTTTTCTAAGCAATGAAAAAAAAAGCTTGAAATGCCAATCTGAGAATGTACAATCTTTATGGGATTCTTAAATTTTATCACGTCTTGTCTCTGTTCAAAAAAGCATGAATTTAATTAGAAGGGATTTTTATTGTTTTGCTTTTTTATTTTTTATTTTATTTTTATTAAGTTCAATTAGCCAACATGTAGTACATTATTACTTTTTGGTGTAGTAATTAGGGTTTTTAAAATGATCTATTAAGGGTCTAGAAATAGGTTTCTGTGGTTTCAGGTAAAGAATGTCTGTACATAATGATGACGGTAGAACAGGAAACCGATTCGGAATTTGTGGCCTAACTAAGTGTGGTCAGCGGCGGGATTTTCACTTCCATGTTGTTACAGGATGAGAATTCCAAGGATGCCGCTCCGTGCCCTTCGGCCGTGTCCCAGGCAGTGGTGACCCCATCGCCAACCTCCCCACCCGCGAGGCCGGCCCCCGCCGCAATCCCTCGCCCTGTGCCGCCTGCCTGGGTGTGAGGAAAGGCCCCTTCTCCCCCAGTTCCCCGTCTCCGTCCCGACTCTTACAGAACACGCTGCTATTTCGTGGTGCAGTGAGAACTGATGGACGGGATTTTGTGCCCAGTTTCCCCGACACACCTGGATTCTACCAGTAATACCGGAAGCACACCTGAGTGCAGCAGAGTTTGCTGTTGGAGGAGTGTCGCAGAGGCTCGTTAGAGAACAATGGACAAGGACCTCGCGTCTCCCTAGGAGACAGATGTCCGTAGGTTTTGGTGTGTTTTCTTCACTAGGTATTTCTGGTCCAGTCTCTCCCACGTGTCCTTTCTTCCGTCCCTTCTGTGGGTCCCGCTGCCTTTCCCACCTCGTGTGTGGTCTCTCCACATGCAGAGCAGAGCGCCAAGCCCTGGGTCTTGGCAGTGAAGCCCCCCTCCCCGCCGTGTGGGGCCCGTGGAAACCAGGGGACACTGAGCTGTTGGGTGAGGGGCTCCTGGAGTTGTCGCATCTCCCCGACAGCCGGGCTCGGACAGGTGAGTGCTGTCTGTGTTGCTGGTCGCGACACCGCGGGGTTCTCCGTGCTGTAGGACCATCCCTGAAGCTACTCCTGTTATTTCATGAGTTTGCATTAAAGTTGTTGAACTTGAGACGGACAAGCCCCTTCTCTGCTCCGAAGTCCGCGGTGACGTCTCAGCCCCCAAATCCAATGCATACTGTTTGTCCCTAGCAGGGAGGGACTGAGGTCTCAGAGTGGCCCCGTTCCTGGCGCCTCAGGAGGTCCTGATTCTGAGGCCTCCTTCCCGGTCTTTCTCTGGATCCCAACCAAACTTCAAATCTGTACGACACACTCTCACACCAAATGACAAATTGTCTTGCGCCGCTCCTGGCTGGTCCACGGACGTGAGTCTTGTCTCCCGCATGGGAATGTGTGCCCCGGAAGGGCAGGTCCGCATCTCCCGAGTTCCGTCTCCACCGCAGTGCCTGGCACAGTGCTTGGCACATGGGTGCTGAACAAACACTCTACTGATCAGCAGACTATTACCTGGTATTTTTAACTATAGAGGGACTAACGTATGTGCCCACACACCCGGACCCAGCGCCTGAGGCTCGGCGTTGTCTGAAAGTGGGGTGGGGCCCAAGTGAGCCTGTGGTGCTCCCGCCAGTCAGCTGGTAGCTCCTGGGACGAACAGATGGTCCAGAGAGCATCCCAGAGTGGTTAAAAATGAAACGTGTCTGACAATTCCCCTCCTGGAAGAAGAGCCCTGACATTCTTTGAATGTTTATCTTATGATCGCCTGCGTGGGGAAGCCACTTACCCACAAGAGACTGCCTTTGGGGGGCCTGCAGACTTCAGACTCCTCCCGTAGCGGGTGGGCGACGTGCACAACACTGGCTGGGACCTGCCAAGGATTTTAGGCATTAACACCCCCTCCACGGGGCCGGGAGGCTGCAGCACAGTAGGGTCCCTAGGCCAAAGACAGGGGATAAGTCACCCACGCATGCGGTTTATTTTGCCTGCACCATTTTTTAAAATTGGAGCCAATGTTTACAATGGACCGATTTCCCAGGAAAATCTTTGCTTGGGGCTTTTCTTGAAAAAATGGGAAGATCCGGCAATCCCGGGCCTGCCTGGCTGCTGCTGTCTAGAGGTGACCGCTCACGGCTGCTTCTCGAGATGGGGCATGGGCTCCTCCCAGAAGCCACTTCCCTCGTTCACGTTCCGACCTAGACTCTCGCAATCACTGGGCACACGTGTCTCCTCGAGGAGGTTATTCTGGAAAGCACCGGGGGAAAAGGACGGATGTCCGTCTGTTACAGACGCAAGGTCCATAATCTGAGAGTCAACATTTAGTTATTGCTGTGATGTGAACGTTTGTGTCCCCCCAAAACTCCTATGTTGATGTGATGGTATTAGGAGGTGGGGCCTTCGGGAGGGGCCCTAACGAGATGAACGCCTTATCAAACCGCCGCAGAGAGATCCCTGGTCCCCACCTCGCTGTGAGGACAGGGCAGCGAGCAGTAGCCACGAGCCACATGAACCATGCGAGCCACACGGCAGCCATGTCGGTGCTTCCTGGCCTCCTGGACTGTGAGCAATGCATGCCCCTCAGCCTGTCATATTTTTTGTTACCGCAGCCTGAACAGACTAGTTACTTCCCTTTCAGTTTTGGGTTGCCTTTTTTGTTTCTTTTTCTTTTTTGTGTGTGTGGCTGAATTGCCCTTCTAAGTTAATAGTTCGGGTTAGGAAGTGGCATTTTGTCAATTCTGAACGCGCGTGTGCCATGAGTTCAGCATGCACATTCTCAGCCACCCTTGATGGCTACACTGTCAGCAACTAGAGGAAAATCATCTCTTCCCTGGAGGAAAGGGGAAGAAGGATTTTTAACAGGCTTACAGATAGGATGAGTTTCCCCGGAGAGAGACTTCAGAGGATGCCTGTAGTCCTTCAGGAGGGTTGAAGCATCCGATGAATTCTCTGGAAATAATTCCTGCCACTGTTTTGCCACAAACCAGCAGCTGAGAGATTTGGATGCAGGAGGAGACAATTTGCTGGTTTCATCCTATCTTCCTGGAGTTTTGAATCCTTTCATTGGTGGGATGTGTGTGATGGGCCTGGCAGCCTCTCTGAAGAGTTGGGGGGGGAGCTGGGAGGGAACGGGGAAGGAGCTGATGGGGGGGCTGGGGGAGGTGGGGAGGGAAGGGGGTTGGGAGCTGGGGAAGGAGCTAGGGAGGAACCTGGGGAAGGACCTGGGAAGGGAATGGGAACCGGGGAGGGGGCTGGGGAGGAGCTGGGGGAGGAACCTGGGGAAGGAGCTGGGGGGGG